>NC_066535.1:332869-337869 GCF_024679095.1 Eriocheir sinensis
TAATAATAATAATAATAATAACAATAATAATAATAATATAGTCGTGGAAACAATGCTTTACAATTAGCAATAATAATTGTTATGCTAACAAAAAAATAAAATAATAATAATAATAATAATAATAATAATAATAATAATAATAATAATAATAATAATAATAATAATAATAGTAAAGTAATAATAATGATATTATAATAATAATAATAATAATAATAATAATAATAATAATAATTAAATAATAATGAAAATAAATGGTAATACTAACAATAATAATAATAATAATAATAATAATAATAATAATAATAATAATAATAATAATAATATTAATAATATAGTCGTGGAAACAATGCTTTACAATTAGCAATAATAATAGTTATGCTAACAAAAAAATAAAATAATAATAATAATAATAATAATAATAATAATAATAATAATAATAATAATAATAATAGTAAAGTAATAATAATGATATTATAATAATAATAATAATAATAATAATAATAATAATAATAATAATAATAATAATAAAAACAGTAAACAAAATAAAATATAAATTTCACAGATTCGGGGGATCTAGACAGTGATTTTAAAATTTAGAACACTAATGTTTCGGTCAGAAACTGTAGAAGAGAAAAATAGGAACTTAAGGAGTCTAGAAGAGTCCGATAGGTATACATGACAGCTCCAGTAAACCTAACCTCACATATCTTTATTTTCCATGAATTTATCTATCCACTCACATACCATTCTGTTGGTAAACCAATTCTTGCCTCTGTTTTAATTGAATCTGAATTCATCTAATTTAAACCCATTAATAGGGGACGAGGCGGGAATATGAAAGGGTGGTAATATGAAACCGGCCATATCTCAGAAAGAACGTACTGCTGTCTGTGGGGTACATTCATCCTTAGTAGGTGTCACCACCGCTAGAGCAATAGAGCCCACGAAGCTTGAGCTATTCTTTCAATTATCGTAAATTACCTCTGTTTCTCTGGGGCTTGTGACAATAACACTTCAATACAATGAGTGACTCTATTGTTGACAAAAAAAATATGTAGCTGATCATTCTCGTTGTTTTATTTATTGGTAAACGAAAGAAAATTTAAATGCTGTCCGGCAGCCTTTCCTCAATCAAAATCGTTCGTACATGAAAGTCCTGTGAAATCAAGCAAAAATGAGCTTTAAGAAAATTCTTTACGTTACAGTATATGCTGAGTACCTACTTTGGGTGCATCAGTGTCGCCTTCGACGAAATTTATCAAAAACATTTGGGCGCCAGGCATCTCGACAGAAGGTGAAACTCCTTTCTTTTTTTTTTTTTTTTTTTTTTTTTTTGGTCCGTGTGCGACATTGGCTTCCGTCCAATGGTGTTTCCCTCCACCCACAACTCCAGGCCTTAAACGTAATCACCTTCGATCAGCCCACGCTCCTGGTAGCGGCAGGCGTCCACCCAAGGTCTTGGTTCATCTCACACAACATCCAGCAATCAGTGCAAGTCAGTTGAGGGCGAGGTATATTATGCTGGGAGCGGAAGCCGGTGACCTCACTGAGACACAAACACCTGCCTTCCTAGTGTTTGGGTGGAGGTAGTTGTCGAGATGGCTGACCGGCTCTGACGCCTAATGTTTTGATAAATTTCACGGAAGGTGACACTGATACACCCACGTACTCAGGTACTCAGCAAATGTTGTAATGTAAATATAATTTTTTAAAGATCTCATTTTTTGGTTGATTTCGCATGTCTTTCATGTAAGAACGATTTTCGATGAGGAGAGGCTACCGGACAGCATTTATATGTTTTTCCGTTTACCGATAAGTAAAACAACGAGAATGATCAACTACATTTTCATTAACAATAGTGTCACTTATCATATTGAAGTGTAATTGTTACAAGCCTCAGAGAAAAATTTACGATAATTGAAAGAAAAGTTAAAGCTTCGTGGGCCCTATGACCCAATACTTGCTGGCTGGCAACTCTGAATATACCTCATTAGTGACTGAATTTGAACATAACATTAGTTCCCTATAGGCCACCAAATTCTTTCTGGAGTAGCTCGCTCGAGGTGAGGCGCTCTGAGGGGCAATTATTTGATTCTTGCTCAGTGAAACTATTTTTAGGTAAGATTCAAAACCTGTTATCCTATGTAAATTAATATATATATATATATATATATATATATATATATATATATATATATATATATATATATATATATATATATATATATATATATATATATATATATATATGGACTCTGATATATAGTGTGTTGATTAGTCATAATATCATTTGTTAAAATGACATAGTTAGTTTTCTGGAAAAAAAAGTTAGCTTAGAATTTCTGCTAACTAATTATTATAATGTTGTTAGGTAGTAATATGGAACAGCATGTTCCATATTACTACCATTCCAGAAATCCAGGGTTTACCTCTCAACACATCATATATTCAGTATCTCTCTTGACTTCCTCTCCATACAAGGAGGCTCTAAGATTTCATTAAAAAAAAAATAGGTGCAGCTAGACAGCAGAAAGGACCTGTTCAAGAAACAGCATACAAAGGTAGAAGTAAGAAGAGAAATATGCATCAGGAAACAACAAGGCGTTAAACAGGCTTACACAGAAAAGAAAGGAGGCGCTGGAGGAAGAAGTGCGATTTTTTTTTTTTTTTAAAGAGAGATGAGGATAAAAGTTTCAGTAAAGAAGAAGAGAGAATTATTCTGTCTTCTTGAAGTTCGCTGAAGGAAACTGAGAGAGAGGCAAATCTTGGACGCGATGATACAGAATGCCTTTTTTGTTCAGAAAAAAGAAAAAAAAATCACAAAGTCCAAATGAGGAGAACTACGGATTCAGTATGTGGTGTGCCAGGGGTGGGTTCAGGTCTTGTGTAGTGACTGTCAAACTGATATTCCATTTGTGACTTTTGTTCTTAATATTCTTAAACTTCCCTTTTCACTGTAAAAGTTTTATTTATGTATTCACACAAAAAGGAATATATTATTTTATTATTTGCAAAACTGTTTCATATTACCACCCCACTTGTTTCATATCACCACCCCACTTTCCACGACCCACACTTTTGGATGTTTTTGAATTAAATGTTGTAGCATTTGAATGATTTAGGTTATCTCACTGTAACTCTGAATGTGTTATGAGAATAAAACTTGCCAATACTTATGACGATTGTTGATGATTTTTTTTTCTTTAAAATCGGTGTTTTCGCCTGAAATAAAAAAAAGTGGTCCATATTACCACCTCCTCCCTTACGTGTCCTACCCAGCTCACTTACCATCAAAACTTTTCTTAATATTACCCTTATTAATTCCAGTCCAACAGCCCTAGGTAGTTACAGTACTACCAAACATCGCTTTGATTAGGTACGGAGTACTTTTCTTCATTAAATCAATATTTTTTTTCAGATACCCTCAGCACCCTCATTATTACTGTAGTTGACAATTGGTGTTTAAATAATTTTCATAAACTGTATACATCACATTTATATTCTTAGAAAGTAGGTCTTCAAACACTGACGTGTAATGTTCCAGCTAAGCATATATGGATGGAAAAAATTCCTCTTGTGAGCAAGGGCTATTATAGTAACGCGTTATTTTCCTTCTCTGAGTCACCGTAAGCGTCGGATGACGTCAGTGATAAGCTGGAGGAATGCAGATTATTTTCCTCGTTTTCTTTGACTCCTGTTGAGGCCACCGAAGCCTGACCTTCACCGAGATACAAAACGTCGCGGGACTCTCCCTAGCGCTCCATTCTGCTATTTGCGTCGCCCACCAACGGATCTAACCACGTCAGTGTTCCCTCATTCAGAGTATCAACAGAGGAATTGTGGATCAACGTGGTAGTGCTGTGATAGTCAAGTAAAACTCTGCAATGTCGAGTGCGTCGTCTAGTATGGAGAATGAGGTTGGCAAGGAGCACGTCACAGTGTGGTGGACAACGGCGGCACTTGTAGTAGGACATAGTCTCCTGGCGGCCGGGGTGCTGCTGCTGCTGTTATTATTAATGTTTACATGTATTCGCCGTTCTATTCATCACCACCAACCCAAAATCTTTGTCCCGTTGCCCACGCCGCCCATCTGCCGCCGTCAAACTTCTGTCCACACCGTGTATCCTCCTACGCCTCCGATCACTAGACAGCAGGTGTCAGTCTATACAATCTGCCGTCCTACCCCCCCTGACAGTCCTTTGATCTTCGTTGGCACTCCAGGCAAGTTGCCGTCTTCAGCACCCTCTTTTCTGTCCTCCCCGCACATCCGTCGCTCATTGTTGCTGGATACATCAACTTTCCGCTCCCACCGAGCCCCTCTGCTGGTGAAGTCTCCCCTGATGCCCAACAAAATCCCGTCCGTCGCCTCTCTGCCAGGTAGCCCTAAGGTCAAGCCGCCGCGACGCACCAATTCCCTGCCGGTATGGCCTCAGGCGTCCGCCACTGACACTTGAGCAAGGTTGGCGAAAGTGCTCAGTCTCTCGACTTGACCTTCTACCAGTGAGACATAACATGCCCGACAGCATGCGATGTAAATATCTGCCCACTGCCTTGACTCAATGGTACCTATGTACAAGGGGTGCGGATAGCACGGAGAACATAAACTACTGGAAATATGTAGAACCAAATGAATCTGCAAACGTCAGCCGAAGGAAGCAAAGCAAGGACAAAGGTGATCGAAAATGCTTTATCTTGGGGCCTGGTCGAGGATGATAAAGTGTCTGCCTTTGTCAAAGGCAAGTGCTAATACAAGATATTGACGAATTAGTCAAAAATAGACGATGTTGTAAAGTGCTCCACATCAAGAAGCCGAGCTATATCTGGTGCGGCGGTTGTGTATTTGTTATCAAAACACAGGATGTCGGTCGGTTCAGGAAAAGTGCGCAATGTAAATGAGTCAATGATGGAAAAACATGCTCATTCTCAAAGGGGAAAGTTAATACAATTCGATTCACTCTTGCCCACAACTTGTCTGACACACACACACACACACACACACA
>NC_066535.1:340369-445369 GCF_024679095.1 Eriocheir sinensis
AAGTGGAGAAGGCATCAGACAAAGTGAGTGCGTAAAATTTGAGCCTTCAGAAGACATGATCAAGTCGATGGGTAAGAATATATTCCCTCAGTGGCGTAATGATCAGTAAATAGTAATAAACTTGACCAATTGAAGACCTTATAAGTTTTATTTTGAGAAAAGTTTTCTTGAAACCCGACTTTAATGGGTAATTTTGCATAGTTTGCATAGTTTAAGTTCCTTTTCTGAGACCCTACGCTGGATCTCTGTTGGAGCCCCCCCCCCCCCCCTCTTTTTTACATTTCTACCCCTGCCCTATATATGCACCCCTCAAGTTATACCCCTATCCTGAGCAATGTAAAGTAAAAAACTTGTACTGCATGATTTGTATTCTCTGAATAAGAATAAAATAATGATACCTTGTGCGAAACTATAATTTATACAAATAATTATTACCCACATTATGGGCCAGATATATAAAAACAAATTATATGACTCAATAATGGGAAAAAGGCTACAGTACATATGTAGTTTGTAAGATTATGAATTGCTGCAATTAGAATGGGAAAAATTTACAGTTAAAGTGCTTAATAGTGGCATATAGGGTGCAAAAATTTTTTGGAA
Organism: Eriocheir sinensis; assembly: GCF_024679095.1. Classification (NCBI taxonomy): domain Eukaryota; kingdom Metazoa; phylum Arthropoda; class Malacostraca; order Decapoda; family Varunidae; genus Eriocheir; species Eriocheir sinensis. Next base: position 340,973 of record NC_066535.1, read on the forward strand.
ACAAAAGCATGTAGCATCAATAAAAAATACCTGTATTATCAGTGCTAATTAAAACATTTATACTAAAACTTTAAAGGCTTTCATATAGAAGTACTCATAATCCACAGAAAGTTCAAAGATTTTAATGTACTAAAAATAGTGATAATGAATATTATTTGTATTACACAGGGAATTTTGGCTATTATTTAAACTTTCACCCTCCTGCATTTTCTTGAGGCGAAGTCGTCTGCTAAAGCATCAAGGTCGAGATGCTTCCCAAGATCTCTGTTAATGCTAATGACAGCAAGTCCACTCAGGCTTTCTTGACTCATCGTTGAGCTCCGGTAGGTCTTGATTAGTTTTAGTTTCACTCCACTGAGTGGCCCAAGTTTGGAGAAACTTCTTTCTGCAGAGGCTACAGTAACTGGAAATGTCACAGCTATTCTAAGTGCTATACACAGGTTGGGGTACAGTTTCTCCAGTTGCTTTTCGTGGATTAAAGACAGGATCTCCAGTGCTGTTGTGTGGGATGGTACTGATGGAAGGTTTTCAATTTCTTGTGCCAGTTCAAGTCCATTGATGTCTGATTTAGCTTTGCAGCTTAAAGTCGTCTCCATATTTCTCCTGTACCTCACTGAGGAAATAAAATTTATTTTCTAATGAACCTAAAGCCGGGTCCACTACCACATTAAAAAATGAAATCTCAAGATTCCTGAGAGCATGCTAACTGGCTCATCATCAGCTTCATAAGCGAATTGCCTTTTTGTGTTCCTGATCCGTTTTTGTTTCAGCTGTTACTCAGTATTCATATCTTCACACAAATCTTTGGCAGTGGTCTGTGCTCAAGCAAAACCAGATTTTCTGTAGATTACAAGGGAGGTCTTGGCTTTATTGATATGATCAATGGACCGTATTGGCTATCAGTTCGCCTCTTCGCCGCCAGAGGCCCCTCGTGTGCGATACAGGTCAAAAGAAGAAGAAGAAGAAGAGGCGACGAATACAGAGGTTTTGCCGCTGACGTCATCAGTGGGGGTGCGGGGGTAGCGCGGGCCTGCACGGCCATCTTGGTGGTCAGTGGTGGTAGTCATTTATCAAAGAAAATCTTAATGGCGGCTGCACAAGTGCTCTGTGTGTTCGTCATGGGATACGTATGTTGTGCGGTTGGATGTTCTAACCGACACGGGAGAGATGCTGTGTCATTTTATAGATTTCCAGCGAATCCAGAAGAGCGGGAGAAGTGGATAACAACTGTGAGGAGGGAAAACTGGCGGCCGTCTGCTTCATCTCGACTCTGCAGTGCTCATTTTGTCAGAGGTAAATATTACAGGCAGGACTGATCATGCAGATTATTACATGAGGTAACACTCATTTAGTTATTGCCCCGGGTCCCCTAGCTTATTGTGTGGTGGGGGATTGCTCTGGAACGGGATTTACATGAGCTGGAGGAGGTAAACACGCATGGCGGCGCTCAAACAGGGGAAGAAAATAGGAAAGGAAATTCAGTGGAGGTAAAGTGCACAGAGAGGCAGAGCTCAGTGCTTGGTGGAGTATATAAGTGTACGCAGGGAAGTGACCAAGAGTGCGTAGTGTAAGGTGACTTGACGTCACCTGCCCTCACCTGGCGTCACTCGCCCTCACCTATTTGCCTGCCTGTGCTGCGTACCTGGGCCAACCTAGGCATCACTGGTCAGCAACAGGAGATCGGCCAGGCAGAGGGACAGCCAGTCAACTGACCAGCCAGACAGTCAGAGAACCAACCAATCAGCCAGTCAACCAGCCAGCCAGCCAACCAATCAGCCAGTCAGTCAACCACCCAGTCAGTCATTCAGTCAATCAGTCGGTCAGTTAGACAGACAGTCAGTTTACCAATCAGCCAGCCAATCAACCCACCAGGCAACCAGTCAACCAGACAGCCAGCCAGCTAGACAGCCAGTCTACCAGTCAGTCAGTCTACCCACCAGCCAGCCAGACAGTCAAATAAATAAACCATAACACAGGTATGATTTGTGATGTGCTTACCTTTGCTGTGATGAGCTTGGTGTTAGGTACAGGAGCTGGAGTCATCATCACATTCTGTACGTGTCCGGCGATGAAATACTTGTACTCCTCAAGGCTCTTGTAGGCCTTGAGCGACTGCCCTGTAAACAGCTTGCTCTTGCTGTTCACCAGATAGCTATATATATCATGGTAACCGATGCTGGGCAGGTCGTTTGAGGACAGCAGGGAAATAGACTCGGGGTGTTTCCCTAATAAATAAGGGTCTATACCTCCAAAAGCACTGATTTTTTCGATGTATTTTAGCTTCGCAGCATTCTCAAGCGATCTCGCGTAATCACTTAACACAAATGATGCTGAAGATCCTGCCATCTGCCCGCGGATAGTAACTTGGGAATGGGGCACACGTGGTCTGTCTGCTCACTCTGCTGGGGAGGTGACCACCAGCGGGTTTGCAGACGACGCACAAGGTGCAGACGACGCTATTTCGTGACGTCACTGCAAAACCTCTATAAACAACATTGGCTGAAGGGGCTCTGGAGACTGGAGGCCGTGGTCCCACAGCATAACTGGCCCTCTAAAACACCCCGATAGAAAAAGAGGGCAACTCTAGAGTCTAGAGCAGTGGTTCTTAACCTGGGGTACCTGTACCCCCAGGGGGTACGAAACCTTGTACCAGTTACGAGACATGATAGCCAGTGCAATGGTCACACCTGGGCGCTTTCGCACCTCGGTCCGAACCTCCGCTCCTCCGCACCTGCGGACCGCCAAACGAGGTGCGGAAGCCTGTAAGTGCGGAAAGTTTTCAAAGGTGCAGAAGTAACAGGTGCGGACACGCGAAATTTTGGGTCCAGACTTCCGCACCTGAGATTTTCAAAGATAAAAGAACGAAGACGACAAAGTCCGTGGCATTACTTTCGCGCGTTTTGGCGGGCTATGTGCTACAAGCTGATCACTGTGTCAAGTTTCTTTTTCTCTTCAGAATCTTTTGACTTTTAGTGATTCACTGCGATTGTTTAGTGTTTAGTGTTTACAAATAAACATGGACAGATATGTGAAAAGAGGTGACAGCGACAGGAGCAGGAGTGTGTCTGGGGATAGTAGCGTCAATAGCGTGAGCTACAGAACCAGCACGCCTGCACCGTCAGCCTCCAGAACCCCTACGCCCCTGGCGACGTCAGACATTTCCTTGTCTGACGTGGAGCTGGACCCCTCCCAGTGTAATGCCAGAATTTAATTATGAATGGGAACATGTAAGTTAAGGAGGAATAAGTAGTTTTAAGTATTATAAGTAGATATAAGTGCCGCCAGAGAGCCGTTACCGCATAGAACATTCCAGACTCGCGCTTGAGAGGCCCACCCCATTCCCCCCCTGTCACCCCTGGTGTCCGCCAGACATCACGTGGCCCGAGGCAGACAGCTCGCTTCTCCCGCGAAATTCTTGGCTTGGGGTCCGCCACCTCAGCCTTGTCCCCCCTAGGGTCCGCCAGACATCACGTTATTACCGTTCCCGCGCAAACCCTTGGCTTGGCGTCCTCCACCTTGCCATCCTACCCCCCTCTCCCAAAACATTCACGTAGCCCATAAGGCTTCGAGAATGTTCTATACTCTCTATACTCTATACTCTGATGTATTATTGCCTTGTACTATTTTGTTTTATTTTTGAGGTGCGGACTAGTTTTTCAGGCGCGCTTTGATAGTTTTGGGTACAGTAGCGGAGGTGCGGAGGTCCGATAGCGGACCGAGCGAAAAAAATTTAGGCGCGGAAGTACAGGTGCGGATTATCTGCGTCCGAGGTGCGGAGGAGCGGTAGCGGACTACCCCAAATCCAGTAACGCGCCCATCTGTAGCTATATTTACCATGAGAAAGTAAAACATATATTTTCCTAATTTTTCCCTTACTATAATTGCCTCAATTACTTTTTAAAGTTATTGCTGTAAACAATGTTCTTACGTTTTCTATGGTTTCATATATTCTTGATATCATAATACGGTTCGTGTTTATTTTTAGTATTGGTCTTCGCTCTGATCCTTGGCTTCAGAAGTTCAGTCATTTGTGTTCTCGCTTCTCACTGAGAGTGAGAAGAGCCAACGAGTACAGCTCACGTGCGTTTGAAACGTGTTGCACGTGTGTTTGTAGTTGAGTCGATGTGAACAGTGTGAATTGGGTCTGCATTTTGTTTGATTGTGCTCGAGTGGTTGATTGTATTGAGGTGAATTACTCGTGCGTGTGGCACTTGTGATTTGTGAATTGTTATTTTTTGTGTTATCATTTTATTTGTCACAATATAACTTTTTTAGTGTGGTATAACTGTAATATTGTCAAGAACAGATGTATTGATAAAAGATATATAATACTGAAGGTATTGTTATGTGCATGAAGAGGAATATGGTGGACTGTGTATTGTGGTAGTGGTGATACGTTAGTATAACGGTTATAACATGTTATAATGGTTATAACATATTATAACGGTTATAACGCTTGCATCTTTCCTGGTATCAGTGTGATCAAGATCTGGTAACTATGTCAAAGAAACGTAAGTGGAACGACGACTACATTCGTTATGGTTTTACCTGTATGACTGAGGCAGATGGAACTTAACGACCACAGTGCATACTCTGCAGCACAGTATTTACAAATGCAAATCTCAGACCATCAAGACTCAATGAGCACTTCAACAATCGGCATGGAGGCACAGATGCTGGACAGGACTTAAACAACTTCAAGATCAAGCGGGAGCGATTTGATCGTAGTGGTACCATGTCAAAGCTAGGTTTTGTGCCAGTTGAGAAACCTTTGTTGGAAGCATCTTATGAAGTTCCCCTTTTGTGTGCAAAAAAGAATAAAGCTCACACTACTGCAGAGGAGATTGTTAAACCTTGTGCATTAGAAATGGCAAAAATAGTGTTAGGAACAAAAGCTGAAAGAAGCTTTTAAACAAGTACCTCGGTCAAATGACATTATCCATTCAAGGATTAATGATATATGAGTCGAGATATCTTGCAGGAGGTGATAACAGACCTGAAAGCTAGTCCTGTCAAAGTCAGTATTCAGCTGGATAAGTCAACTGACGTTAGTTTTTGCAGTCAGTTGATGTTATTTGTTCGGTATGTAAAGGATAAAGAAGTGGTGGAAGAATTCTTATTTTGTAAACCTGTGAAAACTACTGTAAAAGAAATCGATGTGTTCAATCTTGTGAAAGAGTTCTTCTTGGAACGTAGAAAGACTATCAACATGTGTGGGTCAATTTGCACTGATGGAGCCCCTGTCATGCTTGGAAATAAATTAGGCTTTGCTACCCTGGTGAAAGAAGAGGTTCCCCATGTTACTGTCACTCACTGAGTCTTGCACCGTCATGTACTTGCTACAAAGACACTGCCAGAAAAAATGAAGACTGTTTTATCAGTTGTTGTGTGTGCCGTAAATTTCATCAGAGAACGGGCAGTGAATCACCGTCTTTTTGCATCTTTTTGTGAAGAAACTGGAGCTGAGCACAGTGTTCTTCTTTACCACACAGAAGTGAGGTGGCTTTCCCGTGGCAGGGTACTTACACGTGTCTTTGAACTTCATGAAGAAATTATGCAGTTTCTTAGAAATCAAGGCAGTGAAATTGCTGACCATTTTGAAAACAGGGAGTTCATTTTGTCTCTGGCATATCTGACAGATGTATTCACGCACCTCAATGAACTGAATGTCTCTATGCAAGGAACATGGATGAATATGGTAACTGCCAGAGAAAAGTTATCTGCCCTCACCAAGAAGCTTCCAATGTGGATAAAGCGCATTGAAAGTGGAAATTTTGCTAATTTCCCTTCTCTTGAGGCTGCTAGTGCTGAAGAAGAGCTGCCCATCGTGAATGAAGTAAAATAACATTTGCAAGAACTGATGCAGTCCTTCCAAGGGTATTTTCACCTTGGAAAAGTTTCTGTGGCTCAAAGATGGATACGGGATCCATTTATTTTCAACCTTGATTCCATGGATGATAATGAGATGATGAAAGACGATATTGTGGAGTTGCAGACCAATGACAGAATCAGAATGGAGTTTGAAAAAATGCAACTGGATATGTTTTGGTGTGCACAACTTAAAACATTCCCACAGCACGGAGAGCTTTGGAGGTCCTTGTGCCATTTGCAACTACATACTTATGCGAGGCAGGTTTTTCAACGCTCCTACACATCAAGACAATAGCCATAAACCGTTTGGATGCAAGTGATGACATGCATCTGGCACTTTCAAAGAAAGAACCTCGTTTGAACATCATCATTAATGAGAAACAACAACAAAAGAGCCACTAAAAATGTGATGGTGTGCACTATGTAGTATTACTCATAATTACTGTTATAATGTGCATTCATTGTATCCTACTAACTGATACTTTTCGTGAAGGAGTGCGTCCACCATTAATATTTTAAAAAATCGGCTACCTTGTGGCAAAATATTATGAAGAAATAAGCAAAAATGCAGAGCTGGGCGCGTTACTGGATATCGGGTAGTCCGGTACCGCTCCTCCGCACCTCGAAACACATATAGTCCGTACCTGTACTTCCGCGCCTAAAAAATTTTAACTCGTTCCGGTACCGCACCTCCGCACCTCCGGTACCGTACCCAAAACTATTAAAGCGCGCCTGAAAAATCTAGTCCGTACCTTAAAAAAAAGAAATACAAGGCAATACTGCAGCAGCATTATTATTATCATTATTATTATTATTATTATTACCATTATTTTTGTTATCATTATTGTCATTTTAACGCATAGAATCTCCACCACCTGAAGTAAAGTAACTACTTTTACACTCATCATAATTATCATACCTCAGTACACATGCAACACAGAAAATTCCGGTTAATATCATTCAAAAGAGGAAGAGAAGATATGGGAATAAGGAAAGATATGTTGCTGATTCAGTTTACTATATGTATCTTTCACAAATGACTAGGTATAAATATGATTCACAAGTTTACAAGTTCATTATAATTTACAAGTCTTGCTCCTCCTCCATGTGCTGCTGCCCCACATCCTTGTAGTCCAGGAAAACCTCAGGTGCGGAGGTACGGACTTAAAATACTGCCGTTCCGCACCTGTTACTTCCGCACTTTTGAAAAACTTTCCGCACTTCGGACCTCCGCACCTCGTTTAAAGGTCCGCAGGTCCGGAGGAGCGGAGGTGCGGACAGAGGTACGGAAGTGCCCAGCTCTGCAAAAATGACAGAGTTATGGCTGAATTTCCCCCACCCCACCCCCACCCCCACCCCAGTCCTCTTCCGCTCGTCACTTACGTCGCTATACAATACTTGCTCTACGCCATGACGGGCTGGGGCCGACTACCATTCAATCCCCTCAAGAATATCTACCAGCGCTGTAGGCTGGCACGTAAAAAAAAAAAAAAAAAAAAAAAGGAAAGAAAGAAAATAAATAAAGAAATAAAAAAAAAAGCTATATTCACACACAGGTGCATACATCGTCATGTTTCAGCGTAGAAAATAGCCATCTACGATGGCCTCGAGGGCAGCAGAGCTGACACATACATCAATCTGTCGTGCCCGGAAATTCGGGGCACTAAATGATGTTATAAGAAAATTCAACTATTGGGGAATCTGGGGATAAATCAAGGGGGACTCACCCTGCGGGTAGAGTTGCTGCCACCACCCAGAGATCTACCGATAAACTATGTCACCGGTAGCTCACTGGGAACCTTAAAGTATATGTATATAAAAAGACTAAGGACTTAATTAGGGGTTAAAAATGACCCAGAGCGAGAGACTGTTCCTATGGACAGGGGGTAACGTGGTGAGCGGGGAAACTCGGGACGGTAAAAGGGTACTTTAACTACACAGCCGTCCGGACAAAACTCACGACGGGGAGAAGAGATAAGAAATAAAGGCCTATAAATATAGATTGGTACATCTATTTCATGTGATACTTAGTTTAGGAGGTATACATAGTCATAACTGATGACAGGTTCACAGTTAACAGCTAATTGAAGGCACGATTTTCCCGAAACTGACAGAAGTGGGCGGATGGACACGCAACTGAGTTCTAGTTTCTCCTCTCACAATGGTAGTCGGAACATGGTTGAGAATTCTCCACGAAAAACCTTACCCTTGCGCGGGTGTACATCTATAGCAAACCAGGTACATAAGATATAGGAAAAACCCAGGGAGAGGAAACCTTACATAACGGGTAGGCCCGAACACGGCGAGAACAATTTCCGTCAAAACGGCAAATATACAGCCCCCTATTTTACTAACACTTCTCACTTTAGAGAGAAAGAGAACGGGCGAGTGATCACCGGGAAAACCTACCCCGAGGTTTTATACTCGCCCAGCGGCGAGGGGCGGCGTTCCCGTAAGAGCGGGAAAAGGGGGGCCAAATAGTTGATTATGGCTCTATTAAGGTTTTATTTAAAAGGAAGGGAAAATTAGGGTAGTTTATATATGGTTATGGTTTCTTAACTTGCAAGGTGACGAAATTTACTTCTGAAGCAGCAAAAAAATCTATGTAAGGTGGATGACTTTAACAGATAGGACGTTTACAAGCAAGGTGTCTGGCAACTGCCTCGAATGATTGCGCTGGGAGGGGGAGGGGAGGAAGGGGAAGGACGGTAGACGCTGAATATTGGCGGGACAGTGTTGTGAAAGATTGCATCACCTTGTGTAATTGTAGTCTGAGGGGGGGGGGAATTTGTCATGTTATAGAATATAGAGACAAATAGAAGCCTTCCGATACTTAGAATTATAGATTGTGAATAATGGTAGCTTCTTACAATTACTTACATACCTGTGATGGACTTATAATGACCTATAATTCCTTATGTCTACTTATGACCACTTATAACCACTTGTAATCACCTATAATTACTTATAATCACTTATAATGACTTAACCTATGGTTTTTTTCTTATATTTCTAAGTTTTTCCGCCTCCCTACACATCCCGGCATTACAAGTCACCCCTTAGAAGCCAGAGATAATTTTTGCATTTTGGCTCGACCTCCAAGAAAAGGATACCATCAGGCACACGAAGTCCTTCAAAACAGAGAAAAAACTGCAATTCAATCCGCGGACTTTAACTTTCGTTTTTAGAAAACGGGAATAATTTCAGTTTTTCGGAAATTCCGTCGCCGCTATTTGATCGATTTTAATAAACAATACATCATTAAAAGGAGGAGCTGAAGCGCAAGCTTTTCATCGTGAGTTTTCTTTTCAATTAAGGGACAATTGTCGGAAAAAAAATTATATCGTTAGATACACCAATAAAATTGAAAAAAAAACTCATTATTTAACAAAAGCAGGATTGAAAAATTTTCCACGATGAATCTTTTGGATTCTGCTTTAAATTTCTTTGGTATTTGTTTCAGCAGCATAGGTTTTTAGATGAGAGAGGAATTTCGAGTTGAACTTTGTTAAAAAAATATATTTTATTTTTTTCCTGCTATTATGTATCGACTTATAGATCTTAAAGTAAGCGTATATTACTTCCCCACACGCATACATATCGCATGAATATAATCAGGATCATACGTTAGTTATCTAGGACATGGCGGACGCTTCCCTAAATTCATTTGAATTTTTTAATACCATTGAGCGTCAGATACGTACGTCGTACGAATTTAATGTATTATTTTTTGCAGTTACTGGAGTGTGTCAAGGGTGATTTCTGTGGTGGTGCCCTAGTAGACTGATCCTTTGGGAATACTGACCACCCAATATATTCCATTTATTGCCATAACTGGCAAGCCTGGCAGTAATTATACTGGGTACAATTTTTTTTTATTTGTGTGGATGTTGGAGGTGGTTTTGGAGATCGTGATGTGAAAATTGAAGTGGTTAGTGGTTGGAAAGTGGTTTGACAGTGTTGTGGGTGGGGTATAGTGGGTATATCGACGTCCAGAACCGGCAAATTTGTACCGGCATTTTTGGTAAGGAGGGTGCCACGTATAAACTGTAATTGCGTGAGCGAACACTCTTGTGGGCGACTGTGCATTGAGTTGAACCATCAAAAAGCTCAAAATGAGTTACTCTCTAACAATATATATAACTCTGTGCTAAATATGTCGAGAGAAAACGATTTACTCTGATACCCACGTACAATCAAAGAAAGTCTACGGCAATCAACGCGACCATTTCGCTTCCCAAATCGATAAAAAATGGCCCAAAGCACCGACTTCTAGGCGACGATAAGCTAAAAGACGTTACATTTCTTGATTTTTCATGGTTTTAAGCTGTTTTATGCAAAAAAAAAATAAGGAAATTACAAAATACCAAAATGCTGTACGGGTGAAGACCAGAAGTCAAAATAGCTACAGGTACTTAATGGGATTTAACATAAAATTCTGATGGTAATACTAAGTGCTACATTGCAGATCACCTGAGATGCTGACTGCTTTCCAGTGCACTGCTCTCAATCACCAACATGACATCGAAGTGTAAACATCTTTCAGGCTCACAAAAACGAAATAAGAAAAAAAAGAAAAGGCTACAAAAGGAAGTTCATACCAACAGTGAAGATCAGTAATTTATTTTAATATTGCCTCTTAGTATAGGCTACTGTTTTTAAAATATCGTTAAGTGGGCCGCTAAACCAACCAAACTTTAGTGTTAATGTTCCTGACAATGTTATGGCGTCCCCCAGGGATCGGAAATTAGGGGTAAACCACTGTGGTAATTTAAAGTTTTCAGGGGGTAGCGATATTCATACATTTGCAATTACAACAGTATGAAAGCAACATTACAAATCATTATACATTTAAGAAATGAACTGTACCAAAGTCATTTATTGCACCAACCCCACTGTAGCCTACTCATCACTTCTATTTCTAATCCGCTGCGGCACCTGCGGCGAGAATGGGTTAGTAGGCGGGTTCAATGGCTAACTCCAACAAACTTGCCGATGCTCGGCGTTTTATGCCATGTCCCTTTATGCGTGTATCCGTGTGTGTGTGTGTGTGTGTGTGTGTGTGTGTGTGTGTGTGTGTTGTATGTGTCGTGTGTGTTGTGTGGGAGAATGTGTGTATGTGTGTGTATGCGTGTATGCGTGCGTGTGTGTGTTTATATGCTCGGCGGTTGTTTTTTTTTTTTTTTTTTTAAGATGTACCCCTAGTATCACTAGGGGAACGGGCCCTTGTCCAAAGAGGGAAAAGATTGCTCCCTCGCTGCACGAGGTAGGTTAGCAGGATGCCGACAGACCGACGCTATCGGCGATCGAAATCTAGCCGACCAAGTCGGTCAGTCGACGAGGACTGGCGTGTCTCTGAGCTCGCCGTTCTATGCCATAGCGCCTTATGCGTGTATCCCTGTGTGTGTGTGTGTGTGTGTGTGTGTTGTGTGTATCATGCTGTGTGGTGTGGGAGAACGTGTGTATGCGTGCGTGTGTGTGTTTATATATGCACTTATCGTGTTTTTATTCTTTCTCATGCTAAATATAGGTATATATATATATATATATATATATATATATATATATATATATATATATATATATTTATATATATATATATATATATATAAATATATATATATATATATATATATATCTCTCTCTCTCTCTCTCTCTCTCTCTCTCTCTCTCTCTCTCTCTCTCTCTCTCTCTCTCTCTCTCTCTCTCTCTCTCTCTCTCGAGTGGCGTCCCTCAAGGCTCGATTCTTGGCCCAGTGCTCTTCATTATTTATATCAACGATGTGGATGTTGGACCCAATAATCGCATTAGTAAATTTGCAGACGACACAAAGATTGGTAACTCGGTTCTCACTGACGAAGACAGGCAAAGCCTCCAAGAGGATTTGCACAAAATTTCAGCTTGGTCTGATAGATGGGAGATGCCCTTTAACGTAGACAAGTGCCAGGTACTTCAAGTTGGAACAAGGAATAAGAAGTTCGATTACGAAATGCGCGGCGTTAAACTCAAAAGCGTTCAATGCGTTAAGGACTTGGGGGTCAAAATCGCGTCAAACTTCAGATTCTCACAGCAATGCATCGATGCAGCAAATAAAGCGAACAGAATGTTGGACTTCATTAAAAGAAACTTTTTATTCAAGAATAAAGATGTAATACTTCCACTCTACAATATTTTAGTCAGACCCCACTTGGAATATGCGGTACAGTTTTGGTCTCCCCACCATGCAAAGGACATTGCAAAATTAGAAGGTGTTCAGCGTCAGGCAACAAAAAGGATCCCTTTCTTGCGCAACAAATCTTATGAAGAAAGGCTTTCCACCCTTAAAATGTTCTCTCCTGAGAAACGTCGCCTCCGAGGAAAACTGATCGAATGTTTTAAGATACTTAATGGTTTCACAAATGTAGACAGATCAACATTGTTTATGATCGATGACACTTTGCGTACGAGGAACAATGGCGTAAAACTCAAATGTAGACAAGTAAATTCAGACTGCACAAAATTTTTCTTCACCAATGTTGTAGTGCGAGAATGGAATAGGCTCCCACCTTCAGTGGTCCAGTGTAACACGATTGACTCCTTTAAAAACAAGCTCGACCGTCACTTCCTTCAACTTAATATTAACTAGAGTTGAAATGCAGCGTTTTAGAGCCATCTGATTAATGTAGAATCACTTAGGTTTAAGGACAGACCACCTAGTCTGGACCATGGGGTCTGTGTCGTCTGATTTTCTATGAAAATTTATGTAAATCTCTCTCTCTCTCTCTCTCTCTCTCTCTCTCTCTCTCTCTCTCTCTCTCTCTCTCTCTCTCTCTCTCTCTCTCTCTCTCTCTCTCTCTCTCTCTCTCTCTCTCTCTCTCTCTCTCTCTCTCTCTCTCTCTCTCTCTCTCTCTCCAGAAAAAAATAAACATCATCTGCTTTGTATGAATGGAGATCATCGACCTGGAATAGATTAAGACACGTCAGATGAAGTCAGTGTGACCACAGGCGCTTAAATGCGTTAAGGTCAGGTTAAAGCAGATTAGGATACGTGATTAGGGGCCGCTTTCACAGTCACTTTCGTTTGTGTCGATCGTTACCAATGAGCGGCGATCGCCGCTACCAACAAAAAATTCGCTTCCACAGTCGTCTTTCGCTGCGCTGTTTGTTTGTATCAGTTGTACTAGAGACTGGAACCTCTGGTAAGGGAGCTCTGGTGGCCAGGGGGACTCCCCAATGGAGCTTACCAATGACATTAATTAGTAAATCATACAAATTCTTGCCCTCAAGTGGTTATATTATTTCTTTAAATGGATGTTAAAAAATATTACACAATACAGCAACACGTTGCACGGCTCCAATGGTAATGTGAGAAAAAAAATTAGACGACTTTGAATGACATGACCACATTTCACCTGCTGACCAGTAAACGTCCTGCTGAGAATTTCAATTTAATTGATTGATGGTTTATTATTGCAAAATACACAATAAAGGAGAAGGGAGGACTTTAATACTTGTCACCATTATTCACCTGTTATGCCTTCTTGGTCAAACTTTCGTATTATTCTAGATAGCCTCATATGTATGCATGGGACATATCTACATATAACGAAATCAGTCCTGTTATGTAAAAAATAGATGTGAAGTCCGCTAAATAAGTGTGAATAATGAACAGGCGTAATGAATATATATATATATATATATATATATATATATATATATATATATATATATATATATATATATATATATATATATATATATATATATATATATATATATATATATATATACACTAGTCATGTATCGGATGTCAGATTTTAGAGATCCGCGGATGCGGATGTGAATGCGGATGTCATATTTACATATTTTGCGGATGCGGATGCGGATGTGGATATCAGTTTCTGTTAAAATGCGGATGCAGATGCGGATGCGGATATCAAATTTTGACATCCTCACGGAAGTGGATGCAGATGCGGATGTGTTCATATATCTGGTAATTCAATACATAGCACCTTTTTTATTTTTATTTTTACATCTTGGCCTCTAGCGCTGGTACGCTTTCTTCTTGGGCCTGGTGGTCGGTCCAAGCCCCTCATGGCGCAGGCAATTTTTTTTATAGTGGTGCCAGCTATGCTTGCCTCATGCTGCTCCCCGGAACTCATTTTTTATTTACATGGACGGTATCCTCTAGGGTTCGGGTTGATGGATGGTCTTCTTGACAGCATGTGGGTAGTCTTAGGCCACTCGGCGGTGACTGAAAAATCCCAGGTGATAGCGTGGGTAATCGAACCGACGTTGTCCATGGCGCCGTGAATGCTAGGCCCGTACGCTAACCACTCAGCCACCGCCACCGCCACCGCAAGCTATTAGCTGCTTTTGTAACACAATACTGCATTTTGTAATTTTAAATCTTTTTGACGAGTTTCAGCCACACATGCTGTGTGTTACCAGGACGTGGAACAAAAATCTCTTTGATATTCTTCACCTTGGCGCCCCCGAAGTATTGCGCCGGGGACATATATCCCCCCAGCCCCCCTCCCCCTCCCCCTCGGAACGCCACTGCACAAGGGTCTGACATGCAGATGGAGATCGAGGAGATGAGCGGGGAGGGGGTCGTAGTCCACTACACCGAGGGCGCCTCGGAACGCCGCCGGGCTTAATTAACCTGATTTGCCCTTGCCCGGAAGGCAGCAGGAGAGGTCCGACCTCTCTCCCCAGGGTCACGCGCGGAAATTTCTCTCTCTCTCTCTCTCTCTCTCTCTCTCTCTCTCTCTCTCTCTCTCTCTCTCTCTCTCTCTCTCTCTCTCTCTCTCTCTTCGTCGGGCAACAAAAATGATCCCTTCCTTGCGCAACAAATCTAACGAAGAAAGGCTTTCCACCCTTAACATGTTCTCTCTTGAGAAACGTCGCCTCCGAGAAAAACTGATCGAATGTTTTAAAATATTTAATGGTTTCACGTATGTAGACAGATCAACATTGTTTATGATCGATGACACTTTGCGTACGAGCAACAACGGCGTAAAACTCAAATGTAGTCAAGTAAATTCAGACTGCAACAATTTTCTCTTCACCAACGTTATTGTGCGAGAATGGAATAATCTCCCACCGTCAGTGGTGCAGTGTAACACGATTGACTCCTTCAAAAACAAGCTCGACCGTCACTTCCTTCAACTTAATATCAACTAGAGTTGAAATGCAACGTTTTGGAGCCTAATTAATGTAGAATCACTTAGGTTTAAGGACAGACCACCTAGTCTGGACCATGGGGTCTGTATGGTCTGGTTTTCTATGTAAATCTATGTAAATCTCTCTCTCTCTCTCTCTCTCTCTCTCTCTCTCTCTGCCGGCCAGGCTGCTTCCCTTCATACCTACGCAATATTACATGTAGTACATACAGTTACACAGTTCAATACATACACATATAATTTTACAAATTTACATGATGCATACATACTACATAGTTACTTTGTAAAATTATCTCCTTCCTTCTGCCCTTCCGCAAAATTCTTGACATATTATGTTGTGTAAATTTGATAGGAAATGAATAGAAGGTGTAATGTTAGGAGAAAATTAACATGCATTAATTCATTTTCTTCAACTTTGCAAGCTCTGTACTCTGTAGTCTGCATTATGATCTCTAAGGCTGTGACTAGTAATGAATAAAATATATCCGCAACATCTTTGTGTGGTGCGGATGCGGATGCGGATGTTTATTTCATCACAAATGCGGATGCGGATGCGGATGTTTCATTTATCAGAAATGCGGATGCGGATGCGGATGCGGATGTGAAAAATTATGCGGATGTTCCGCGGATGCGGATGCGGATGCGGATATCCGATACATGACTAATATATATATATATATATATATATATATATATATATATATATATATATATATATATATATATATATATATATATATATAGATATATATATGTGTGTGCGGGTGTGTGTGTGTGAAGAGACTGACGTGCTGACATTTGCCAAATAATAGAACTTTAATACTTGTCACCATTATGAACATATATATATATATATATATATATATATATATATATATATATATATATATATATATATATATATATATATATATATATATATATATATATATATATTTCATTACGATTGTTCATTATTCACACTTATTTAGCAGACTTCACATTTATTTTTTACATAACATGGCTGATTTCGTTATATGTATGCCCTATGCATGCATATGAGTCTATCAAGAATAATACGAAAGTTTGACCAAGAAGGCATAACAGGTGAATAATGGTGACAAGTATTAAAGACCTCTCTTCTCCTTTATTGTGTATTTCGCAACAATAAACCATCAATCAATCAAATTGAAATTCTCAGCAGGACGTTTACTGGTCAGCAGGTGAAATGTGTTCATGTCATTCAAAGTCTTCTATTTTTTTTCTCATATTACCATTGAAGTCGTGCAACGTGTTGCTGTATTGTGTAATACTTTTACATCCATTTAAAGAAATAATATAACCACCTAAGGGCAAGAATTTGTACTATTTCCTAATTAATGTCATTGGTAAGCTCCACTGGGGAGCCCCCCTGGCCACCAGGAGCTTCATTACCAGAGGTTCCAATCTCTGGTACTGATGCAAACAAACAGCGCCGCGAAAGACGACTGTGAAAGCGGATTTCTTGTTGGTAGCGGCGATCGCCGCTCATTGGTAACGATCAAAACAAACAAAAGTGACTGTGAAAGCGGCCCATAGACTGTGATATTGTGCAATGGGTGTGTGTCGATTAAATATGTTGTATATCCCCTGTGTATCAATTGGTAACCTTTGAAATTTCATATATGAAGGAAGCAGTGCAGAGAAAAAAAAAAATACGTTCAGACAGCGAAGAAGTTTTCAACCAGAAATATTGATAAACTCTGTAATGCGGAAATTTACTATTAAATGTCATGAAATCTGTGAACATGGCTCGGTGGTACGTGAAAATTGTACGTGCCCTCCCCGGGACACACTCATTGTCCTGGGCGACTTCAATGCTACTACTGGCACTGACAGGGTTGGCTACGAGCTGTGTTGGTCCCCATGGATCTGGTACCAGGAACATCAACAGCTCTCTCCTCCTGAATTTTTTAAAATTCAAAAGGTTGAGAATTGCGGGTTCCTGGTACCAGAGACCAGAGCTGCACCGCTGGACTTGGTATAGCGATGCCGGAGGGGTAGCAAAGGAGATCGACCACATTCTCGTAAGTACTCGTTGGAGGATCCTTCAGAACTACAGGGTTTACCGGAGTGCTGAGTTCTTTGCAACTGACCATAGGCCGGCTTGTTGTTGCAACACTCAAGCTTTATGTCAGGTCAAGAAGAATTTCGAGATGCAACACTACTGTGTTCCATCTTGAGAGGCTGAAGGACCTGGCATGTGCTCAGGAGTATGCAGTGATAGTCTCAAATTGTGAGACTCTGCAAGCTGCCAAGGAGTGCATTGGAGAGCGCCCGAGATTTAGGAGTGGCTTTGCCTCGGGGGAGACGCTGGAGAATATCGAGGAGAGTCGCGCTGCCAGATTGCTGGGAACCGGGACCAATACAGGGCTCTGTCACTTAGGACTAGAGCTCTCCTGAGGAGAGACAAGGAGAGGTATGTCAGGGGTTTCGCTGAGGAAGTCGAGGGCCACTTAAATGCTAATGACCTCCGACCTACTTACCGAGCCCTGAAGAAGCTCCGCTCTAAGTCTCCCTCTCAGGTGAGCGCTATCCGAACAGCTGACGGTTGCCTCATGTCGGACATGGATGGACAGAGGGCTCGTTGGGCTGAGTACTTTGAACAGCTGTACATGGCGGACCCTCCACGTGGGCAGCTTCCAGTTGCTGAGTTGCAGGTGACGGATGCTGACCCACCCATTGACGAAACCCCACCTTCTCTGGCTGAGGTCAGAGAGGCTGTGGCCAAGTTGAGGGGTGGGAAGGCATCTGGCACCTGTAACATCAGTGCGGAGCTGCTCAAAGCTGGAGGTGAGGCCATGATCCGCGGGTTGCATGCGGTCTTGACTGCCGTATGGCAGTCCGGTACCATTCCTCCTGACTGGAAGAGGGAATTGGTCGTCCCTATCTGGAAAGGGAAAGGGGACCGCCAGGACTGCAACAACTACCGTGGTATTACACTGCTCAGTGTGCCAGGCAAGGTGCTTACCCACCTATTGCTGATGCGAATTCGTAGCCAGCTGCTGAAGCTGCAGAGACCTGCAGTCTGGGTTCACGCCTGGCAAGTCAACAACTGATCGTATCCTAGCGCTTCGCGTACTGGTGGAGCGCCGACGTGAGTTTCGACAGGGGATGCTTGCAGCCTATGTCGATCTCAAGAAGGCGTTTGATTCAGTGCATCGTGAGGCACTCTAGGATCTTCTACGACTCCTTGGGATTCCTGCGAGGACTATTGGTCTGCTGATTGGCCTTTATTCTGGGACAGAGAGTGCTGTGAAGTGTGGGGGGTGCTTGTCCAGCTTCTTTCCCGTGAATGCGGTCCCGAGTGAGGCAGGGCTGTGTCCTTGCCCCATCGCTTTTCAACGCTTGTATGGACTGGGTACTGGGCAGAGTTGTGGACCAGAAACATTGCGGAGCATCCATTGGCAATACCGGGGTCACTGACCTTGTTTTTGCTGATGATACAGTAATCCTGTCGGAGTCGCTAGAGGTTTTGGTGATGGTTCTCGAGGCACTGCACGAGGAGGCGAAGCCCTTGGGACTCCAGGTCTCCTGGGCCAAGACCAAGGTACAGGTGTTTGGAGGCTTGCTGGATGACACAGTACAGTCTGTTCATGCGTGTGGCGAGGTCGTTGAGATCTCAGAAAGTTTCACGTATCTTGGTAGCGTAGTTCACAACGACGGTGAGTGTGGCCAGGAAGTCTTACGGCGGATTGGTGTGGCCCACGGTGTAATGGACTCGCTCAACACGAGTATATGACGTTGTCGATACCTGTGCAGAAGGACAAAGATTCGGATCTTCAAGTCCCTTGTGCTCCCTGTCTTACTCTATAGTTGTGAGACATGGACACTAAATGGGGACTTGGAGAGGCGGGTTGATGCCTTTGGTAATAAGTGTCTACGCAGAATCATGGGATATCACTGGAATGACTTTGTGTCAAACCGGCGACTACTCCATGAGACTGATTCGACATAGTCCGTCAACGACAACTCCGGCTATACGGGCACGTGGCACGTTTTCCGGAAGCTGATCCTGCTCATCAGGCTGTCTCTGTAAGAGACAATCCTGAGTGGAGGAGACCAAGGGGACGCCCACGAAGTTCGTTGCTGGAGCAAGTCGATAGATCCTGCCGGGAGGTACTCGGGTTGGGAAGGGGGCCTGCATGGAGACTCGCCCGGAAGGACCCGCGGGCTTGGCGTCGTAGGGTGGGCGAGGCGACGCCCTTCCCGGCGTATGCCCCCATTGATTGATTGATTGATACCTGCCTGGTTAAGCTATATAATGGTATAGCTAGCGATGAGTATAAGAGCCTCTGTCCTCTGATTTAAAAAGAGATAGTGTTGTGTTAGGAATTAACCCTGCTCAGGTATCATGGTATACTATTTTGACGCGGCACCTGCGCAAAACACGTTTTTACAGGATTTCCCGCGCCAGGCAGTGTCTGGCAAGGCAAGTATATAGAGAGGTATCGTCACTCTCATAGAACGTGAAGAACCAAATTTTGAAATGAGCTTTTTTATTGGGACCTCTTGGATGTCTTTTATGTTATAAACTACTACAATAAAATAAAATGTGTGGATTTTTTTGTTATATACCTACCCTATGAAGCAATTGTCGGTGAATAAAAAATATTAATAGAAATGTTCACGGCATCTCATCCTGGACGATGATTGGCTGGCGTCTCGATAAGCTCCACTCCTTCCTAGAGCCTAAGTAAGCCCCGCCCTATCCCCGTTGTCTGCCCAAACCGATGACTTCACACACCTCCTCACTCCTACCCTGTTTCCTAACCCCCAACATTCATTTTTACGAAAAACGGAGACCATCATCATCTTCCTGAGAAAATTCTGCATCACATTAGCATAAAGTTGTAACAATAATGTAAAATTACACATACGAAAAATATGCATTGGGTCAAAATCGCCTCCGAACATAAGCCGCCCCGTAACGGCGTTCATTCGCCTCGGCATTTGTTTACTCAAGTCAGACTCGCCGCTCACCTCACGCCTTGGCCTTGGGTCTGTGCGTGAGCGGCGAGTCTGACTTGAGTAAACAAATGCCGAGGCGAATGAACGCCGTCACGGCTCGGCTTATGTTCGGAGGCGATTTTGACCCTATGTATATTTTTACCTCGGGACGTACCCTACACCATCAGAAGCAGAAAAGCATGCAGATTTAGGATCTGTGCTTATAAAAGTGATGCGACGAAAACCAGCTGAGTACTAAGGAGTTGAAGGGAAATAAGTGCAAGAAAATGTGTACTCCATAGTTCACTTAACTCTGATTTTCGTATGTGTAATTTTACATTATTGTTACAATTTTAAGCTAGTGTGATGCAGAATTTTCTCAGGAAGATGATGGTGGTCTCAGTTTTCGTAAAAACGAATGTTGGGGTCAGGGTGGGAATGAGGTGTGTGAAGTCGTCGGTTTGGGCAGACAACGAGGATATGGGGCGTGGCCAAGCGTGGTTAGGCTATAGGAGTTGCCAACGAGTGATTTCCTCCCGCCCGTATGACCATACCTTCTCCATACTTGCCTTGGTGTCTGGCGCCTTCACTTCCCCCTCCCTAGTCAGTAGGGATGGGCAAGTACCGTTAATTTGAGTACCGGTAGTACTGGTACCGAAAACTCAGGTACCGTTAGTACCGGTACTGGTACCGGTACCCAAAGTATTTTTTTTTATCTATGACTTCTGATGAAATTCCCAAATAAATTTCCTGTAAAGAAAACCCTCTCTCTCTCTCTCTCTCTCTCTCTGAATGAGGTGAATATTTATTTTTTCGATAAAAAAATAGCATGTATAGTTATTATGGATGTACTCGATCATAGTCTAATAACAATAACAATATTTATTAGCAACCTAAAAAAGAAAAAGAATCGGACATGAAGAATTATCCAGTAACTCCAATAAATAAATCAAATAATAAAATAATGGAAACGGAAAGCAGGACAAAATGGTGGGAACTCGGGGAGACGGTCAGCGAGGCAGTGACTCAGCGTCAACACACACAGGGCCCATACCGCGTGATCCCACATGGAGGCGGGCGAGCGCCGAGCGTCACTAAGATCCAAACGGTACCGGTACTAGCGGCTTTAGGGTAGGCGGTGGCCGAAATGGTAGCGTACTGGGCCCAAATTCACCGCGTGATGGACGACGCGGGTTCGAATCCCCACGCTACCACTCGGATTTCTCAGTCACCGCCGAGTGGCTTAAAACTACCCACATGCTGTCCTGAAGACCACCCATCAACCCGGACTCTAGAGGAAGCCGTCCAAGCGAATCAAGAACGAGTTCCGGGGGGCAGCATGAGCCAATGCAAGATGGCGCCACTATAAACACTCGCCTGCGCCAGAACGGGCTGGGCCGAGCATCAGGCCCCACCTGGAAGAAGCCTTGGGCCGACCATCAGGCCCCACCGGGAAGATGCCTACCGGCGCAATAGGGAACAACGTAAAAAAGAAAAAAAAATGCACAGTGCCGAGTGATCATGACGCTTCCCGGCACCCGAGTGATCATGAGGCTTCGCGGTACCAGGCACCGGAACCGGGTACCGCGAGGAATCGATTCCTCGCGGCACCAGGTTCCGGTACCTGGTACCGCGAAGCCTCATGATCACTCGGGTGCCGGGAAGCGTCATGATCACTCGGCACTGCTCATTGCCGCTAGTACCGGTACCGTTCGGATCTTAGTGACGCTCGGCGCTCGCCCGCCTCCATGTGGTATCACGCGGTATGGGCCCTGTGTGTGTAGACGCTGAGTCACTGCCTCGCTGACCGTCTCCCCAAGTTCCCACCATTTTGTCCTGCTTTCCGTTTCCATCACAGCTCCCGTTTCCATTATTTTATTATTTTATTTATTTATTGGAGTTACTGGATAATTCTTCATGTCCGATTCTTTTTCTTTTTTAGGTTGCTAATAAATATTGTTATTAGACTATGATCGAGTACCCATATCACAGAGATATCCACTCACTGTGTGGTGATCTCTCTCTCTCTCTCTCTCTCTCTCTCTCTCTCTCTCTCTCTCTCTCTCTCTCTCTCTCTCTCTCTCTCTCTCTCTCTCTCTCTCTCTCTCTGAATGAAGTGAATATTTATTTTTTCGATAAAAAAATAGCATGTATAGTTATTATGGATGTACTCGATCATAGTCTAATAACAATAACAATATTTATTAGCAACCTAAAAAAAAATCGGACATGAAGTATTATCAATAAATCCAATAAATAAATCCGAGCAATCTGGTACCGGTACCGTACCGTTCAGCTCAAGGAGACTATAGAACAGGAGAGGGGGCCTCTATGGGAAACCGTGGGCGGGTGTTGGTGTATGTCGGTTGCAACAGATGGCGCAGGAGTAGCTTTGTTTACATTCAGGCGCCTCCCCCCCTCCAGACCCACCCCCAACCCCCAGAACCAATCAGCAGTGTTGCTACATGGGATCAAGCAGCAAATGTTGCTACTTTTTTTCTTCAGTCTGGTTATTTCCCATTTTAAATAAAAAAATAAAGGTAGATAAATATAAAAATGAACAGTAGGAACTATATATACTGTATATATTTACTAGGTAGATATAGCCTGACAGCATGTCATGAGTAATGCTATTATTGTTATATTATTATACCGCAATTATATTACTTTCTCTGCATGTGTGGTTAGATGTGTTTTATGTGTTTAACCTTTCTTTATACATACTGGAATGAACCAAGGAATTGTAGCCCTACTGCCGTTCTTTAAAACTATGTGATCATGTTTTTTCTTCCAAACTCATTGTTTTAGCACGCACGCTGACTTCCATCAGTAATGATGATATATATACATTGAGTCATTGGTTTGTAGGGGGAAAGAGTGGGTGAATATAATTATCTCGGTCTAACTTATACTGTTTATTATACCGCTATTCGCAGCAATATCTTTCTCTGCTCCGATGGCAACGCTGCCTCGTTCAAAAATCATAACACCGCCGCGGCCGCCACGTTTACCAGCCGGAGCCTCAAATCATGTCCCTTTGTGGTGATAAAGAGGACACAGCCTGGTGTGAAGCTACATTTATTACGGAAGGATGCCACCCGGGGTAAGTGATATATATAAATAATGATAATGTGGAAATTCTAATCATTTTCACGCTGACAGTTGTTCTGAACTTGCTAACTGCATGCCTCCCCTCCTCCCGCGGCAAGAGGCCGAATGGCCTACACACGGCAGCTCCAGATTCCACCCCATTACCACCTGTTAGCCTCGTCCATGTAGCTATCCAGTCTACTCTTAAAACAAGCTATCGTCCCTGCACTCACTATGTGATTGCGGAATATATTCCATTCCCCCACCACCCTATTATTAAACCAATGCCTGCCCATTTCCCTCCTAAATCTATACTTTTCTAATTTAAGTCAATTACTGCATGTTCTATCTTGCCAAACATCTTATGCAAAAGTTAACCAGCCTATCTCCACTCTTTCATCCCTTACACTGATAAACTGGAACAGCCTTCCATTGTCCGCATTTCCTCGTGCCTATAATTTGACCTTCAAGAAGAGTGTATCAAGACTCTACTTTTGTCTGTTTGGGAGTGGCGAGTAGTGGGGCTTTTTTTTTCTAGTACGCTTTGTTGCTCTTGAGCTGTCTCCTTTGTTTAAAGAAAATAATAGTTAAATAAATGGAAGTTGGCCGCCAATGCTTCCAACACATTTTGGTGCCATATCTACAAGTGGCTGGTGACTGTAAGTATCTCAGCAACCTGCATGCATCTATGCCATTCCTATCACGGTGCATGGAGCAAGCTTCACATAACACTCAGACAGAGACAGTTTAATTATGGTTACATATCAGACTCAGTTTATTGCTCAGTCTATTAGGTGCAGTGCTGTTGATATTGTTAGTGGTAGTATTAGTACAATTAATGTATTTATTTTAATTAATTTATCAATATTTATTTAGTATATTCTTAGTGTTTGAAAATTCCAACACTAGTATTAAGATAAACAAAAATATCAGAAATATATGTATACTCATTAATTATTATTGCTTTTCTTATTATTACTTCCTTCAATGTCCTGGCACTTTGACATCTAGTGTTTTTCTGTCTAGCAGCCAAAATTGTGGTCTTTCTGAATGTGTATGTCCTAAGTCTTCATTGGTGTATCTAGCTATATAACAAAAATCTGCATCTCTCTCCCTTCTCACCCAGTTGTCTCCGTACATCCTTTCAGTATCCAAAGCATTTCAATTTACATCTTGTAATCACTCAACTAATGCAGTGCAATCCTCATCTCTGTATTTTACCGTGTGGACATACTCTTTCCTTCCATGTTCCACTGTCGTATGTTATTCCACATCTAACGCAACCACATCCCAACAGATCCGAACACGTCCGATATCATCCAAGAGAATGTGGCAGCTGAAGGGGAGAGTCCAAGAAAGAGGCAAAGGGTGAAGACATTTAGCCACCCCCTGAAGTACATGGCAGCATTCAACCCTCTTGGTGAGCTGCAGGAATGTGCTTCCCATTGCAGTGCACCAGCTCCATGTACTGATTTTGGTATGAATACTTCATCTAGTGTTTGTTGATTGTTGTGTTATTAATCTAATTATGACTTCACAAAATAGACTGTGCAAGTCACTTAACACATGCCCTGCTCAACATCACTTTTAAGTTGTAGAATTCCTTCATATGGATGCTGATTTATGTATCCTGAAATGATTGGATATTGATTGTCTTAATATTTTTTTTTTTTTTTTGTCCATGATCACTGAACCATGTTACGGTATGTCTTTGGGTGTAGATCCAGGAAATGAGTTTTTGGGAGGACGTCAGACTTTTTGCGGGTGGAAGGAGCATTAGCATTACCGATTAGCCATTCTAGGCAGTCCTGGTCTTGAAAAACTGGTGAAGTGACCTAAATCAATGGGTATAACGGCCTGGACTTTGTGCCAAAGCATTGTTTTAGCCGCAGCGCGCTTTTGAGCTAGTTTTCCTGTATCACTCAGGAACATTGGGGGGACCTGGGCCCCCCTTTGGATCCACCAATGTAGCTATGTCTTATAATATATCTATCCTTTACAGTCTGATGGTGCATCCTTCTAGGTTGTCAAGTTTTAGTAGCTACTCATGAGAAGTATTCCTTATAATGATCATTGATTTCCAGATGGTTTGCACTAAAAAAAGTGTCGTGTAACCTGCCGCAAATAATAATCAGCTGTAGTCAACCCTTGCTTTAAAGAACCAATATGGAGGAAGGGGGTGATGTTATATCCAAAAATCTTTTACATCTGAAGTATCCAACCTTTTTGTGTATAATAAACTTTGTTACATGAACTTAAAAGTTCACAATTTCCATACATGATTCTTTTTTCCTTGTATTTGATGATTAATCCTGACATGTATTTCCATTATCAGCAGGTAATATATAGTAACAAGACAATAATACACATTATAACAATGTATATATTATAGCCCAATGAGTGCACGAGATCATTTACCTCATCAGTGACGCCAAGTCCAGGAGTCCTTCCCTAAATTCTTTGCCCAAATTTGTGACACCAAGTATAATAACTAGTTTTAGTGACCATTTGCATCCATTTTTCACTTTGATTAAAAAATTGCCTCTCAACAGGTGTGAACTTGATGGGATTGGAGGAAACTCGACTCGGCCATCAAGCTCACCACAATATAGTAAGGAACCTCTTGTTCTCAGTGATAATTTATCCTCTTTAGTTACTATTCCGTGTTGCTTTAATCACAACTAATGTGTTGGAAACATTACAGCTTAATAACATACCTCACATCTCTGCATACAAATTGAGTTCAATATTCAACTGTTACACCAGTAGGCTTCATATCTCAAAAAAAAAGTATGTAAAAAGGTTGAAATTTTGAATGATATATTTAAACTCTTTATTATGTTTCTATGGGTGTAGTACCGTTACGATTAGTTGAGTGATCAGCATATGGGTCGTATGTTTTTGATAGCATAGGTTCAAATTTTGCCATAGGCTGGCATTTGATAGTAACAGTAGTGTCCACAGATATCTACCTGTTTCTTGTTTATCCTGTTCCACTTTAAACCATCACTGGCCAATCTTTGAAGAGGTAGCATAACCTTGAAGTGCCACTAACAAACCTTTGTCCATTCTTCTGATGTGATCTTTTTTTTTTTTTTTTTTTTTATCACCTGCCTATGGCGCCGGTAGGTTTTCTACAGGCGCCTGGCGGTCGGCCCAGGCCCGTCATGATGCAGGCTTTTTTATTTTTTTTATTTTTTTTGTGGTGCCATTTAGTATTGGCTCATGCTGCCGCCCAGAACTCATTCTTGATTCACTTGGATGGTTTAGCAGGGCTTAGGTATGACTAACATTGCAGAAACAGGGAATTTTTATATTTTTGTGTGGCAACACATTGACAAATGTTTTAGTATGGACTGAACATCAAAGAAATATATGGTAAATGGGTGCTTGTAGATCTAGACATTATATCTGTCAAGAGTCTCCAGTTGTATCCTCTCCCCCATCTCTCCTGAAAATATTACTCTTGTCAGGCAATCTAAGTGAAGCCTTCCATCGATGCTGGCGTGCAGACATAATGTCAATGCTTAGATTCACTGTCCTTATAGCACTGAAAATAATGCAATTACATGCACATATTTTATTATTTAGAATTGTGATTAATTGTGATTAAATATTTTTTCATGTATTTTCAGACATGAAAAGTGAAAATTGCTGCACACAACAGTCTGTCGTCTGCACCGGGAGGCAAGGCAGCTCAAAGCCCAGGCTGTTACAAATCCTGGGCAGTTTTTGCCCAGAGCCAGCAATTTTTTAGATCCAATAGGGATGGATTTTTTCTGAGGTCAGGTTCAACATGCTGCAAGATGCCAAGATCTAAGCCTAGTAGGAGATATGGGTTACAAGAGAGGAGGTTTGCTCTGGCCTTATACTATCAAAGTCCAAATTCTAATAGATTTCTGAGCACAGTATTTCACTTGCCTTCAGTTTCAACACTTCACTCATGACTCAGGGGTATTTCAGTACATGTTGGCTGGAGCAAACAGACTCTGACAGCCCTGCAGCAAAGAGCACAGGCTTTGTCAAAAGAAGAGAAACTTCGTGGGATTTGCCATTATTTAGTATTACTCTTATTACGCCAAGAATTTTTTTCCATATACTTTGCCAAATATTGCAAGTAATGCACCATTGTTGGGCTTGCTTGTTATAAATCAGATCTTGTTCAATTAACAAGCTTTGGGTGTCTGCCACTTTCCAGTTGTAATGCAAGGAATCATTTATCTTCCCTGCTAGATATCACACGTAATGCACCATTGTTGGTTTTGCTTGTTATAAATCAGATCTTGTTCAGTTAAAAAGCTTTAGGTGTCTGCCACTTTCCAATTGTAATGCAAGGAATCCCCTGCCAGATATCGCATGTAATGCACCATTGTTGGTTTTGCCTGTTATAAATCAGATCTTGTTCAGCTCACAAGCTTTGAATATCTGCCATTGTTTATTTCAGGTGTAATGCTTGGAAGCATTTGTTCTCTTCCCTACCCAACAGTATGCAATGCTTTATTGTGGATTTTGCCTGTTATATTTAATCTTGTTCAGGTAGCAAGCTTTTGGTGTCTGCCTTACCGAATAATGTCCTGCAGTGACACTTGGCTTGGTTTCATAATGTGAAATACAGCATGTAATTTCATCACACTAAGTGTCTATCATCACGTGTCTGGCATCATTAATGTGGCTTCCAGGAGTAATCTTGTTTGTATTACAGCTTGCAAATTTTTTTCTGCTTTATATGATATACATAATCACATAGGTATGATTTACAAAATGTAATGGCAGTTGATATTCTTGCCTAATGCCTCATAAACCTTGTGAAAAATAATGCTTTTTTGAAAGGGGGGGGGGGGGGGGGACAGAGAGTGGTTTGTTTGGTTGGCCAGTTCAAGGAGTTTCATATCAAATGATTTTATTACATCCAACTTTAATGTGTGCTAAAAACATATATTTTATTACATCCAACTTTAATGTGTGCTTCCTGCAATAAATGCTACATGTTTACTGATGTAGCCTATGAAATACATATCACTCTCTGCCCTGTAATTTGGTGTGTCACATACTGCAGCATAACTTTCCTGCTATTTTCTTACACTATGAGTTGCCTTATTTTGTCTCATTTGCTTTTATCATATGTGCCTCCGCTGCATAGTTGTGCCTGCTGAGCTTAATATCTTCATGACCCTAACACCAAGGTCAGAGCTTGTGAGATCATACCGTGTCCTACATTCCATTTTCACCTCCAGGCTCGCCTGTCTCCCAGGACCACCCAAGTTATTGCATTCCATTTAAGACAACTCATGTGTTACCTTCTTAATGTCCTCCATCATGTATTTCAGCATGTTTTATGATGCTTTGCTCTTATATTGATGTGCCTTGCAACATTTTTATACAGTTTTCATTGTATATAACGCACCATTGTTGGTTTTGCCTGTTATAAATTGGGTCATGTTCAGTTAACAAGCTTTGAGTGTCTCCCATTGTTTATTTCAGTTGTAATGCTTAGAAGCTTTTGTTCTCTGCCCTGTCAAGCAGTATGCAATGCTTGCCATTATCTGGCACTTGTACAGTTAGTATGATATTTTTACTCAGCTAAGAGCATTTTGCAAAAGGTAAAGGCTGGGGGCATACGCTGTAGCAGCACGTGGCCTCAGTGCTCATCTCTGTAACATTAGCCCATGAGCCTGTGATGTTAGGGAACCCATTACCCTGGGACACAGGACCAGTGTGACATCCGGGTTACCACAGTTGCAAAGGGATTATAGTAATTTAGCATGCATAGAATGTTGCTGCTGTATTTAAAGCACTGGATATGTTTGCTACACACACACACACACACACACACATATATATATATATATATATATATATATATATATATATATATATATATATATATATATATATATATATATATATATATATATATATATATATATATATATATATATATATATATATATATATATATATATATATATATATATATATATATATATATATATATATATATATATATATATATATATATATATATATATATATATTAGCAAATGCTTTCAACATCATATTTTTCCTAAAAAAACAAATTGATATAGTGTAGATAATACCTAATAAAACATAAGAACAAATATATTTTTCTTTACCCCATTAGTAAATCATTTTACAATGAAAAAAAATAAGTGAAGTACCGGTACTGGTACCGGTACCTGCCCACCCGGGCCACCCCTACCAGTCAGTCTGCGAGCAGCTCTTGTGGTGTGCAGATGTGTTGTCCTCTAGCTCCATTACTTCACCTCCAACCAGCCACCGTCCTGCAGAATAAGGTACCATGCTACCACAGATGTCCACAGATGTTCAGAACATTCCTTTCGACATTCAGGGCCGAATTTAGGGCATGGCCCATTGGGCCGCGGCCCAGGGCCCCGCGCATTTAGGGGCCCCGCGCCAACTCCATTACATTAATATAAGCACTTTTCCGTTTAATTCAAGGATACCACTGCCATCCTTTCGTGTCATATCAATATAATCCCTGACTTGAGTCACGTAAAACATTTGAGCTTATTAGCAAGTACGACTTTTTCTCGCGGCACATTTATTACCAAAATGGTATGTCTACCATAGTGGCAGAAGTTAAAAAATGCCAAATATTACTCCATATCTGTGGATTCCACTCCAGACGTGTCTCATATGGACCAGCAATGCCTAACCATTTGGTACATGTTGCCAGAGGGGCCAGTAGAGCGTTTTTTGACGTTTGTACCCATACTGAATTATACTAGAAAGGAAATTGCAAAAGTAGTACTGATTTTTTTGCAGAAACACTATTCCCACCTGTGACTGTCGCGGTCAATCGTATGATAACGCGAGCAACATGTCTGCAAAATACAATGACACCCAGGCGCACATAAAATGTCATTGTGAATTTGCAGAGTTTGTCCCTTGCATGACTCATTCACTGAATCTTGTTGGGATGTGTGCTGCTGAATGTTGCAGTGACCATGTTTGGCACGGTTCAACGTCTGTATGTTTATCTGGTCAAGTCAACATATCGTTGGCGCAAACATCGAGATGCGCTGCAATGCTTACCAGTTATCAAGTGCTTGCCAGACACACGATGGTCGGCCTGAGCAGATGTTGTAGAAGCCATAGCCAATGGCTACGAGCAAAACATAGTGGTACTAGAAAATCTAGCAGTGGACGAACATCTAAATGCAGATGTTAGATATGATCGAGGCATCTGGTCTTGTGCAGGAAATGCAGAAACTTGAAACAGTAATTCTCTTAGTAACATGGCAGAACATCCTTAAGAGATTTAATGCGACAAGTCAGCATATGCAGAAGCCAGGCCTTGATTAGAACGTAGCATCAAATCTACTCAAATCACTGATTGAGTTTGTTCAAGATCAACGGGACCGGCTCGATGACTACGAACAGATTGCTGTCCAAAAATGTGGTCATAATAAATATAAAGACGATCGAGGACGTGTGCGAAGGCGGAAGTGACATCATAATGAAGCAGATAGCGCAGAGGACACAAAGCTGTCACCCAAGGAGAGATTCAGGACCACATCATACATACCCATCACTGATCTGCTAATACTATCACTCAGAGATCGCTTAAAATCCTATGAAACACTTCAGCAGCGGTTCGCATTCCTGTCTAACATCATGACTATGCAGACAGACAAGCTCAGGGACTCTGCAGCCAATCTGGTCAGGAGCTATCCAAACTTCATGGAACCTTGTCTGGTCTCAGAAATTGTGCATTTCCAGACATTCCTCAAGACAGCTCTAGAAGAAGGAAGCCAGGAAAAATCGACTCAAGTCACAATGTATTCAACCATACACAACTGTGATGTGATTGCAGCGTTCGCCAACGTGGAGATAGCTCAATGTATCTATTCGTCAATGTTCGTGACGAACTTCACTGGAAAGAGATCGTTTTCTAAGCTAAAAAGAATCAAGAACACTTCGCAGTACCATGGGAGAAAGTCGTTTGGCGTCTCTGACCCTTTTTAGTGCTGAACATAAACTATTTCCTATTGTCCTATTGTCCTTAAAAACTGTGCTTTAATGCTGACACCCCTGCCTGGTCAAACTCTTTCGCTTCTGCCTGTCAACATCTATCTTTCCTTCCTGCTGGAAGTATGCCTTCATACAGCCTGTGCCTAAAAAGGGTGACCGTTCCAATCCCTCAAACTACCTTCCTATAGCTTTGCTTTCTTGTCTATCTAAAGCTTTTGAATCAATCCTTAACCGGAAGATTCAAAAGCACCTTTCGACTTCTGACCTTCTATCTGATCGCCAGTATGGGTTCCGCATGGGGCGTTCTACTGGTGATCTCCTTGCCTTCCTAACTGATTCTTGGTCATCCTCTCTTAGCCGTTTCGGTGAAACCTTTGCTATTGCGCTGGACATATCAAAAGCCTTTGATAGGGTCTGGCACAAATCTTTGCTTTACAAACTACCCTCCTACGGTTCCTATCCTTCTCTCTGTACCTTTATCTCCAGTTTCCTCTCTGACCGTTCTATTTCTGCTGTGGTAGACGGTCACTGTTCTTACCCTAAACCTATTAATAGTGGTGTTCCGCAGGGTTTTGTCCTATCTCCCATCATTGATGATCTTCTTTCCAAAACGAATTGTCCTATCCATTCTTACGCCGATGACTCTACTCTACATTACTCAACTTCTTTTAATACAAGACCCACCCAACAGGAACTAAATGATTCCAGGCTGGAAGCGGCATAAAGCTTAGCCTCAGACCTTACTATCATTTCCGATTTGGGCAAGAAGAACTTGGTGTCCTTCAACGCCTCAAAAACACAGTTTCTCCACTATCCACTCGACACAATCTTCCAAACAACTATCCCCTATTCTTCGACAACACTCAGCTATCACCTTCTTCAATACTAAACATCCTTGGTCTATCCTTAACTCAAAATCTCAACTGGAAACTTCATATCTCTTCTCTTACTAAATCAGCTTCCTCGAGGCTGGGCGTTCTGTTCCGTCTCCGCCAGTTCTCCCCCGCACAGTTGCTATCCATTTACAGGGGCCTTGTCCGCCCTCGTATGGAGTATGCATTTCACGTGTGGGGGGCTCCACTCACACAGCTGTCTTGGACAGATTGGAGTCTAAGGCTCTTCGTCTCATCAGCTCTCCTCCTCTTACTGATAGTCTTCTACCTCTTAAATTTCGCCGCCATGTTGCCCCTCTTTCTATCTTCTATCGATATTTTCATGCTGACTGCTCTTCTGAACTTGCTAACTGCATGCCTCCCCCCCTCCCGCGGCCTCTCCACACACGACTTTCTACTCAAGCTCATCCCTTTACTGTCCAAATCCCTTACGCAAGATTTAACCAGCATCTTCACTCTTTCATCCCTCACGCTGGTAAAGTCTGGAACAATCTTCCTTCATCTGTATTTCCTCCTGCCTACGACTTGAACTCTTTCAAGGGGAGAGTATCAGGACACCTCTCCTCCCGAAATTGACCCCTCTTTCGGCCACTCCTCTAACTCTTTTTAGGAGCAGTGAGTAGCGGGCTTTTTTTTTTTACATTTGTTACTTTTTTATGCCCTTGAACTGACTCCTCTGCTGTAAAAAAAAAAAATACTCAGGAGTGTTTGTATTCGTGAAGTGATCGAGGACTTTGCAAGAATCAAAGCCAGGAGGAAGCTATAAGCCTTTGAAAGTGTTAAGTGTCTATTGCAGTCAGTTAGGTTAGGTTAGTTTAGAATTTACTCAAAGTTGAGGATATAAATCATAACACAATTAGTTTTTTGTTGATTTTCTCAGTGTCCCTCTTTCTCATTGTGATGTAGTACTTTGGGTAAATAACTTATCTTTAATAAAGGACTGTATTATTACATGCATTAAAAAACTTTGTTTCCTGCCTTTCGCTTGGAGCGACGGGTAGGCTACGTATGTAGCTACGCTCAGCGCAACAGCCACAGATACAACACTAATTCCTCAATACAATGATTCATACTTGTATGAAGCTACTGTAGAATATATTTTTTATGTGATTATATTTGGTATGCATATGTGAATGAGCTATGTAGGAAATAATGACGGAAAGTGTGCATTACTTTATAGATAGCCTACTATCATCGCCTTCAGTGCTCGTTTTGCAGGGCCCATTCTCCCTTGAAAACTTGCAGTATTATGATTGTACTTTGTTTCTTAAGTGATGGCATTGATTGTTTAAGTAGAGTGTCGTTATTCATTTAAGTTTCGAATATTTTTTAATCATGAAAGAAGCTAGATTATCTCAATCATATATATTTGGTACGTGTCTTTGATACAATCTATGATGTCATCAACAGCCAATCAGGTGAAAGGGAGGCGGAGTTTAGCCAGAATGGGGGCGGGGCCTCTTGGTGCAAATTGGCCAAGCTAATTTGGACCGTCTGTACATTAACTACTATCTTCAAGGACGGCCTCACTCATCGCCGACCGGTTCAGACCACTAAATCAGAAACCCCTCTACAATCCAAGCTAAGTGACTCACAGGTTATATTCTCTTGCTGGGGCTCTTGGGGGAGGTATAACTTTAATTAGTGGGCGCTTAGCGAGGTGATCTTCTATTTATGAGGTGAGTTGGCTGGGGGTGAGTTCGCCCTTGACGTATTGCTTTTTTTTTTTTTTTACGTGCATGTATACGCCTATAGCGCCGGTAGGCTCGCTTGAGGGGCCTGGATGGTAGTCGGCCCCAGCCCGTCATGGCGCAGGCAAGTGTTTATAGTGGCGCCATCTTCTCTTGGCTCATACTGCCCCCCGGAACTCCTTGATATACTTGGACGGTTTCCTCTAGAGTCCGGGTTGATGGGTGGTCTTCAGGACAGCATGTGGGTAGTTTTAAGCCACTCGGCGGTGACTGAAAAATCCGAGGTGGTAGCATGGGGATTCGAACCCGCGTCGTCCATCACGCGGTGAATGTGGGCCCAGCACGCTACCACTCAGCCACTGCCTACCCATAGCAATAGCTGAAAGATCATGCGCATTGGTTTAATGCGGAAATACTGAGGGCGAAAAGGGAGAAAAAGAAAAAAGAATGACTGTGGCATAGGCTTAACAGATGAGGCAAGAAGAGCATACCAGGAGGCAAGAAATAAAGAAAACCGGCTTGTGATAAAGCGAAAAAGAGAACTATCGGAATAAGGTTGTGGAAGCAAGGCCTAACATCAACAAACTATGAGGTGCTTGACATATTGACTGGAAACAGAAAAGTTAACAAGCTTCTGGATGGATTCTTGGATGATGTGCTGGCAAATATGTTTGCGCAGTGGCAGTATCGTAACCAATGAGGTTCATCCGAGGTGCGTTTTTGCTGCCTATGCGTAGAGCTCCCTTGTTTAGGGTATTGGGAAAGGAGCAATACGGCTACCCTCTGACCGGGAAGGTAGCCTACCCCATCCTCACCTTCACGTGGTGCGCACCGTTAGTATAACCTGCGGGGTAGAACCAACGGGGACGGGGCAGTAACCATCAGCTGCTATATATGTTTTAATCCTTTTAGCCTTGACAAAGAGCAAGTCTCCATAACACCACATTGGACTGGCCACCCATTAGTGGCCTCTAATACTTTTATCTTGTTTTTAGAGGCACGAGCGATGGCCAGAGGACGGCAGAAGAGAAAGGAATGTATGAGACTGGTGTCTATTAATGTGTGTCGTGCCCGGAAATTCGGGGCACTAAATGATGTTAAAAGAAAATTCAACTAGTGGGGAATCTGGGGATAAATCAAGGGGGACTCACCCTGCGGGTAGAGTTGCTGCCACCACCCAGAGATCTACCGATAAACTATGTCACCGGTAGCTCACTGGGAACCTTAAAGTATATGTATATAAAAAGACTAAGGACTTAATTAGGGGTTAAAATGACCCAGAGCGAGACTCTGATTCCTTGGACACGGGGTAACGTGGTGAGCGGGGAAAACTCGGGGCGCTAAAAGGGTACTTTAACTACACAGCCGTCCGGACAAGACTCACGACGGGGAGAAAAGATAAGATATAAAGGCCTATAAATATGGGTTGGTACATTTATTCATGTGGTACTTAGTTTAGGAGGTATACATAGTCATAACTGATGACACGGTTTACAGTTAACAGCTATAATTGAAGGCACGATTTTCCCGAAACTGACAGAAGTGGGCGAAATAGATACAAGACTGAGTTCTAGATTCTCCTCTCACAATGGTAGTCAGAACATGGTTGAGAATTCTCTGCGAAAAACCTTACCCTTTCGCGGGTGTACATCTATTGCAAAACCAGGTACATAAGATATAGGAAAACTCAGGGAGGGAAAACCTTACACTCCGGGAAGGCCCGGAACACGGCGATAACAATTTCCGTCAAAACGACAAATATACAGCCCCTTATTTTACTATCACTTCTCACTCTAGAGAAAGACCACAGGTTAATGGTAATACGCCTCTATACTCACAAAGTACTTTCCGCAATAAGGGATAAAGGAAGGAAATTTTGGGGTTCGATTCCCCGTTTTTACCCCTTGAGGCTCCAAGAACGCTTAAGGGGTCTCCCTCCTACAACCCTTATCACGGAAAGAAGAGGAGTACTGAGATTAACAACGAAAAGAACACATCGGGAAAGAACCACGGGTTCGTGTAGGTGTATGGGTTGTGTGTGTGGGTGTGGGTGTGGCAGAGAGTGGCCACCAGACCTGTGGGCACAACAGCTGGGTGAGCGGGCGAGTGATCATATTTCATTTACTGGGATCAGAAATACATTTATACGATAATTAAGACACACATTGACTAAAGGGGAGTCGGTAATTAACACTGGGGAGCACCTAGGGGGAAAAATGGGGGGGAGGAGGGAGAGTCACTGATTATAATCTATTAAGGTTTAATTTAAAAGAAAGGGAAAATTAGGATAGTTTACATATGGGTTATGGTTTCTTAACTTGCAAGGTGACTAAATTTACTTTTGGAGCAGCGAAAAAATCTAGGTAAGTGGATGACTTAATTTAACCGATAGGACATTTACAAGCAAGGTGGCTGGCAACTGCTTCGAATGCGTGCGCTGGGAGGGGGAGGGGAGGAAAGGGAGGGACGGTAGACGCCGAAAAATTGGCGGGACAGTATTGCACCATCGTGTGTAATTGTAGTCTAGGGGGGGGGGTGTTATGTCATAGGTTGTGATTAATGATAGCTTCTTACAATTACTTACATGCCTGTGATGGACTTATAATGACTTATAATCACTTATGCTCACTTATAACTACTTGTAATCACTTATAATGACTTAACCTACGTTTTTTCTTATACTTCTAAGTTTTTCCTCCTCCCTACACATCCCGGCATTACATGTGAATGGTTTAGGTGGTGAGGAAAAGAGGAGAGTGATGATTGAAAATTTTGTAAATGGTAGAGTGGATGTGTTGGGAGTGAGTGAAACACATATTCGAGGAACTGGTGTGAGTGATGGTAGAGAGGGTACGTGGGAGGGTGTGCCTGGGGGGGTTGTATGGACGGGGATGGATGAGAAGTATAGAGGCAGGAGTAAGGAAGGATGTGCTATTGTACGTGATGTCTGAAAGAGTGTGGAATGGTGTGACTGATTATGGTTGGAAGGGATCAAGAATTGTGTGGGTGAAAGGAAAAGTAGGTTTAGAAAAGTATGCATGGGTGTGTATTTATGCACGAGTAAATGTGAAAAGTAAAAAAGGACTGAGAGAAAGGGAAGCTTTTTGGGAGGAAGTGAATGCATGTTTGAAGAGTTTTGAGGAAGAAAGGAAACTTATTATGATGGGAGATATGAATGCTAAAGTGGGTGATGAATGTGGTGGGAAAATGGGGGATACCTGGGAAGAATGAAAATGGAGAGTGCCTGGTGGATGTCTGTGCTGAGAGGGGAATG
The DNA here is from genome assembly GCF_024679095.1 of Eriocheir sinensis. Classification (NCBI taxonomy): domain Eukaryota; kingdom Metazoa; phylum Arthropoda; class Malacostraca; order Decapoda; family Varunidae; genus Eriocheir; species Eriocheir sinensis. The sequence goes on from NC_066535.1 coordinate 377,940, forward strand.
TTCCAAGCAAACACCTTTCAGCACAAGAATATCCACCGATACACATGGAGGAGGGGAGAAGATAATGAGCAAAAAGGATTGATTGATTATGTGGCAGTAGATGAAAGGCTGAGAAAATAAATTTGTGACGCAGAGGTAGTAAGAGGAATGTTCGATGGATCTGACCATCTTGCAGTGCTGGCAAAGTTAAAGCTGAAAGAAAAGTAGGTGTTTGAAAAGAAAGGTGAAGTAAAAAAGGAAATACTGAAGATAGAAAAGTTACAGGAAAAAGAAATAAAAGATGAGTACAACCGTGAAATGGCAGAGGCCTTAAGTGAAAAATAGGAAAGTGTAAAAGATAATACAAATATTGAAAAAAATTTGGAACATTTAAAGAAATAATGATAACTACAACAAAAAAAGTGTTAGGGATGAAAGTGGTGAGAGATGGAAAAAGAAAAGGAAATTCATGGTGGACAGAAGAGATAAGGAGGATATTAAAAGAGAAAAGGGAACTTTTTAAGAAAACTCAAGAAAGAAATGTGTCTGAACAAGTAAAAAGGGAAACGAAAAAGAAATATAGAGAATGCAAAATGAAATTAAAACAAGCAATAAAAGAAAGTAAGAAGAGTTGATGAAGACTTTGGAAAAAGACTAAGTGAAAAATATAAAGGGAACAGGAAATCATATTGGAAAGAAGTAAAAAACGAAAGAAATGCAGAAAATATCTCCCCAAGTAAAATAAATGAAGATATGGATGAGAATGGAAAGATGTTGAAAGACAGGGAAGCTGTGAAAGAGAGATGGAGAGAATATTAAAAAAACTTAATGAATTTTGAGGATGGACGTCCAGCAGCTGTAACAGGAGCAGTTTTGAGTAGAGGTAGAGGAGGAGTATATAAAGAAAGAAGTATAACATATGAAGAAGTAAATCAGGCAATAAAAAGATTAAAAAATGGAAAGGCAGCAGGAATTGATGGAATCACAGCAGAAATGTTGAAGTGTGGAGGAGATGAAGTCGTGAAATGGATGGTCAAGATATGTGAAGCAGCATGGGAGGTGGGGGTGGTGCCAGCAGACTGGACGAAAGCCATCATGGTTTACAAGGAGAAGGGCAGGAGAGGGGAATGTGGGAGCTATAGAGGAATAAGTCTCTTGAGTATACCCGGAAAGGTATATGGAAAAGTCATAATAGAGAGGGTGTAAAGACTTACAGAAGAGAAAATCAGTGAAGAACAAGGAGGCTTCAGGAAGGGAAGGGGATGTGTGGATCAGATATTGGCCTTCAGGATGGTAGTAGAAATAATAATACCAAAAGGAAAGAAACTATACACTGCCTTCATGGATTTGGAAAAAGCTTATGACAGAGTCAATTGGATTGCATTGTGGGATGTTTTAAAGATTTATGGTGTGGGAGGGAAACTGCTTAGTGCAATAAAGTCTTTCTATGAGGATGCATCTGCATCAAAATTACTGGAGAATCAAGTGAACATTTTGAAATAAAAGTGTGCTTAAGACGAGGGTGCGTCATGTCACCATGGTTATTCAATATTTATATGGATGGTGTCATTAGAGAAATGAAGGGCAAAGTTGGAGAAGTTGGAGTAAGACTGTTCGATGAGGGAAGGAAGTGGGTACTGAATTCGATACTGTTTGCTGATGACACGGTGCTCATTGCAGAAAATGAAAGTGACCTACAAAATTTGGTCAGTGTTTTTGTTAGTGTCTGTAATAGGAGAAAGCTGAAAGTAAATGTCAACAAAAGTAAAGTGATGGTTTGTGAGCAAAGTAGAAGTGAGGTTGTAGATTTTGTATGCCCATATAGAGTGGGAATTGAATGTGAAAAAGAATGCAAAATAATTTTGAGCGGTGAAGAAATGGAGGAGGTCAATGAGTTTAAGTACCTTGGATCAGTTATGTGTAAGCATGGTGGTATGGAGGGAGAGATAAGAGAAAGGGCATTGCAAGGAAGAAGGGTGGTGGGGTCTTTGGGACGAATCATGAATAGCAGAAGTGTGAGCATGGAGGTAAAGAGGGATTTGAGAAATACAATAATAGTACCAACCCTCACATATGCAAGTGAAACATGGGTCTGGAATGAAAGTCAGAGGTCTAGAGTGCAGGCAGTGGAAATGAGTTATTTGAGGAGTGCTTGTGGTGTGAGTAGAATGGATGGAATGAGTAATGAAAGTGTGTACGAGCGTTTTGGAATGTGTCACGGGGGTGAAGGGAAGAAGTGTGGAGTGGTGGAAGAAGTGAAGCGACAGACTTTAAAGTGGTTTGGCCACATGGAGCAAATGGAGGAGAGTAAGATGACCCGAAGGGTGTATGTGAGTGAGATAGAGGGAGGGAATGCTAGAGGACAACCTCCAGTGAAATGGAGGGATAGGGTGCAAGAGTACGTTAGGGAGAGGGGGAAAGATCTTTGAGAAACTTTGAGCAGGCAAGGAGGGAGTGTCTGGATAGAAAAAGATGGAAGCTCTTCTGCCGTGGCCATCCCTTGGTGGGAGCTCCTAGGAGCAGGGGTCGACGGTCGATGAAATGATGATGATGATGATGAATATGTTTCTAGACTTTTTTGATAAGAAAATTGAGAAAGTTATCAGGAACTTTAAAGCCGACGGTTACCATGGACCCACTTTGGAAACTCCAGTCCCTGAAACTAAGTTAAGAAGCTTTCAACAAGTGGATCGATGTGGCTGTGGTGAAAACTGTCATACGTACAGAGGGTGAAACTGACGTACTGTGATAATGATCCCTTGCCGATAAGTGACATCATTAAGAGTGGAAACTTTAGTGATTTCTTAAATATTATGACTGAGATGTTTAACACAAGTATCAAAAACAAGATTTTTCCGGAGAGTGAGAAAGTGGCGATTGTGAAACCTATAGTCAAGGGTAAACTGGATCCACAGTGTTTAAGTTCCTTTAGACCAGTATTCAACTTGACATTTCCATCTAAGATACTTGAAAATGCAATCTTAGATCAGTTAATGCAGCATCTGCTAGTGGTGCAGGCTGTACCGGAAAATCAATCTGCTTACAAGAGGCTTTACTCAACAGAAACTACTCTGTTCGGTGGTAAACAATTTACTTGTACTCATGGATGAAGGGAAGTCTGATGTTCTGATTTTGTTAGACTTGAGTGCTGCATTTGACACGGTGGAGCACAGTTTATTGCTCCAGGATTGTAAAAATATTGGAATTGTGGGTGGTGTGCTGGATTATCTGAGGAGCTACCTTGAGAACAGAACATACTGTGTGCAAATAGGTAAATCATTCTCTGCTCATAAAATTTTCCAAAGAGGAGTCCCTCAGGAAAGTGTAACTGGGTAGGCGGTGGCCGAACTGGTAGCGTACTGGGCCCACATTCACCGCGTGATGGACGACGCGGGTTCGAATCCCCACGCTACCACTCGGATTTTTCAGTCACCGCCGAGTGGCTTAAAACTACCCACATGCTGTCCTGAAGACCACCCATCAACCCGGACTCTAGAGGAAGCCATCCAAGCGAATCAAGAACGAGTTCCGGGGGGCAGCACGAGCCAATGCAAGATGGCGCCACTATAAACACTCGCCTGCGCCAGAACGGGCTGGGCCGACCATCAGGCCCCACCTGGAAGAAGCCTTGGGCCAACCATCAGGCCCCACCTGGAAGAAGCCTTGGGCCGACCATCAGGCCCCACCAGGAAGATGCCTACCGGCGCAACAGGCAACAACGTAAAAAAAAAAAAAAAAAAAAAATCCTATTCTGTGTGTATATTTCACATCTGCTAAGAAAGCATGGAGTTGATTTTAAACTGTATGCCGATGATACACAGTTGTATCTGTTGCTGAGTGATGTAGAAAACACTGAAGATAAGCTGAGCAGAATTATAGATGATGTTGGGAAATGGATGAATTCTAAGCAATTGAAGCTGAATTGAGGATAAAACTGAATGCTTGATTGTGGGAAAGAACAAGAATCTCAGGAGGCTTGATACCTTCACTCTTTGGATTAAAAATGACACTATGACTGTAAAAAAGGCAGTTAAAGATTTAGTTGTGATAATTGACTGCACTCTTATCATTCAAAGACCAGATCAATCAGGTGGTGAGAACGGCAGGCTACCATCTAAGAAATATTTCATTTGTCAAGAAATACTTGGATGATAAGACCATGAAGATGCTTATATATAATTATGTAACTAGTAAGCTGGGTTATTGTAACTCACTTTATTATGGCCTTCCTAAATATCTGCTGAAGAAATTACAACTTGCCATGAACAGAGCTGCAAAGCTAATAAAGGGTCTGCCGCCACATGAGAGAATAACAGCACTTATAGACTTGCATTGGCTACCCATTAAGGCACGAATAATCAACAAAATATGTCTTGAGCAACACGACTTGGGAAACCTGGATATATGAGAAATTTACTACAGGAGTCTCATTTGGACACTGCCATGTCACTGAGACACAGTGCAGAACAGTATAGACTCTGAGCCCAGAGTCAACCTGGAACTGGGTTTCAGAGCGTTTGAGAAGAGTGCCCCACGGCTCTATAATGAGTTACTCGGGGATGTTAAGAAAAATGGCAGTATGGCAATCTTGAAGAAAGCGCTGAAGACTCACTGATGCACTAAATCCAACGACTTTACAAACATGAGGATTGAGGACAACTTTCGGTGCTAATATTATTGTAATGTTGGCGGCCCTGTGGAGCGCTGCTATGGCGGCGGACCAGGGGCCTGAAACCTCATCAACGGTAAACGGTAAACATCTGGAATGACTTCGAAAAGGAGATCATTCAAGTAAAAATTTTCATGAATTTAAAGCTAAACTCAAACTAAATATATGGAGACAGGACTATACAAATATTGCCTTTCCTCAGATTTTTATATATGAGGAATTGCACCCTTCTATCTCAAAGAAAATGCTATCAAGGGCATAAAAAATATACAAAAATACTTACAGAAAAACTGGATGTTTCTCTGTAGAAGGGAAATGTTTTGTGGACATAAAAGGCTTCATTTATTTTTCATATATTTTATTTTATTCTTTAAAAAAATGCATTAGCAAAGGCACATGATTAAAATTTCAAGAATTAATATGAAGTACTTATTCTTTTCACGTGAATTGTTCATCATTACTCTGCCGAAGCTTTGCTCCCTCTTTGTATCTAAACCATCCCACCTTTTTTGTGATTCAGCCATCTCTAAAATATACTTTCCTTGCAATGGAATCCCATTCAACAATAATACAAAGTTTACAATATGATTTAATGGTAACAACACCAATAAACAATAAAGTTTCATTATGCATGTAAAGCCAGGCATATTTATGAGGAGAACAGAAATGAGTAAAATTATACTGCGGTCATGGAAAAATGGAAAATCTAATCTAGAATCAAAAGAAGTATGACAGACCTACTCTGAATGATATGAACACAGAAAGACAATGCTTTTTACACAAATTAGTGTGAAATATGCCTCTGCAATGAATAATACCACCATGTTTACATGTCATGACTGGCGTAGGCTATTCATGAAGAGCACAGAAGCGTGTAAAATTACATGGTAATAGAAAAGTAAAAAGCCTAAAGCTGGTGTCACACTGGGCCTTTTCCCTTCAACCATACATAATAATAATAATAATAATAATAATAATAATAATAATAAGGCACAGTTGGTTACTCAGACTTTTTTGGGTGTGTGTCACAACCAAAGTCAGATGCTGGTATCCACAAGGTAAAAAAACAGTCACCCTGTTGGAATTAATAATAATAATAATAATAATAATTAATAAATATTATTATTATTATTATTATTATTATTAAAATGCATAAATTAATGTTTATCTACTAGTTCACATTTACATATGTTTTAAAGCTAAAAAGAAAAAAAATATGAAATACTCCCCCAGAACAAGTATCTACACTACAGTTTATTCACGCTCTGCAAGTTTTACCTCGCTGACTTGTCTAGTAGCCTTGGGTACGCGTATTGGGCGGGCACTGGATAAGGGGAAGAGAGGCTCAGAGAGCTGCGGCTGGTCACTGTTGATGTACAAAGACTACCTCTTGTATGATCCAATTCTGGGCCGGGATGATTTACATGATTATGTCACTGAATTCAGAATGTGGAGATCATGTTGGTCTTCTGTACTTAAAAGCTCCTTGCCAAATACTGTATTTGATACATATGAGCAGTGCTTACAAAATTATCCTGTTACAAAGAAATTATTACTTATTTATGCCACTTTGCCCGGCCATTCCATCTGTTACAGCTGAACAAAGTTTTTCTACACTTAAACATATAAAATCATACAGAGGGTCAACTATGGGTGAGGAGAGATTGAATGGGCTTGCAAAATTATACATTCACCGTGAACTGACCAACGATGATCTAATTGAAAATTTTGTTACGGCTGTCACTGGTATATTTTAAAAAAAAAAGAACCCCCCCCCAAAAAAAATTTCTAGATCCGCCACTGTGTAGAAGCTACAAAAGAAACCTCAGCACCAGTGACATCACGAGAAGATAGCACTTCACAGAGAGCTGAAGTCTCATATCCAGATGGAACAGTTGAAACAAACACTGCTTCGGCTCCAAGCACACTAGTAAAAACTCCAGAACAAGTACGGCCCTTTTCTAAACATCCCGCTAGGAAGGAAAATGCTAGAGGGAAAAAAAGGGGAAAGTGCATGATAGCTAGACACACCAGAAAAAATCACTTGAAAAGAAATGTCAAAAAAATAAAAGGATCAAGGAAAATAGGCCTACATGTTTCTGATAACAAACACGTAGAGAGCATTGAGGGAGACTTAGCAATGGAGAAACTTTTAGTGGAAGAACTACAGCAATCTTCAGAGGACTCACATGAAGACTGATGACAAAGTTGTTAACTTTGTGAGCAAAACCCCAGAGGAGAATGATTTTGTAGTAATAGGATTGGATCCTCCAAAGGGAGAGAAAGTTTATTATGTTAGGAAACTCTTGAGCAACATGGATGAGGACGGGGACTTTCAAGTTAGTTATCTAAGAAAATCAAACAAAACCAAGGGAGACAACTTTTATTTCCCCCCAGAAGTTGATGAAGCTTCTGTTTCAAGAAACGCTGTATTTGGAGTATTGCCTGAACCAATTTCACAAAGTACTAAGCAAAAGCAAAGGTACTACAACTTTGGGTTTAGTTTCAATGGATTTAAAATGCGTTAAGGGTAAATAACATATAAAAGGGGTAGCTTTAATTTTACTAGTATATTTTCTTTCACAAAGTTGGAGTTTCATTTCATCTAAGGTAGGAAAGAGGAGAGTCATTAATTTCATTATAAGTAGATTGTTTGTTCATTGTTTCACAAAATTAGAGCTTTATTTTATGTAAGGTAGGGAAGAGGAGAGCTATTTATTTTCATTATACGGAGATCGTTTGTTCATTGTTTCACAAAATTAGAGTTTTATTTTATCTAAGGTAGGCATTTTTCAGTATATGGAGAGTGTTTGTTCATTGTTTCATTATAAGGAGATTATTTGGGTTAAAAAATCCAATAAATCATGTCAGCACAGATGAAAAATTTATTCTTGAGTTTCTTACCGTATTTAATTTTTTAATTGGGCCCCAGGAGCAAGTGGCTAAACCATCCCACCTGGTGGCCGAACCATCCAACGCCAGTGGTCGAATTATCCCCACCAGGTGGGATTGTTCGGCCATTTTGGTAACCTTCAGAGTTGGGATTACTGCCAAGAAATAATGTAAACTGAAGAACTGACAATAGTACATGAAAGAGCCAAAAGATGTGGTTTCCTTTTGGAATAAGCAGATTCTAAGAATTTCGGAAACTTTATTTATTATGATTTTTTTCGAAAAAGTGGCCAAACCATCACCGCTCTCCCCTATTTATCATTAAGGAAATTTACTGTAAGGAGCACATACGGGAAACTGACGGAAAAATTACAAACAACAATAGGCCTAATTAACCTAGGCTTGGGGTTAACTTAAGCATACAAACTGAATACCTAGAAGGGCCTGTAGGGTCCACAACTAGGTATAAGAACCAAGACTACGTTTTGAAACACGAGTCGGGATGAAGGAGGGGGGCTTGGGGGAGTGTGTGAGTGGACACGAGTCGGGGTGAAGGAGGGGGGCTTGGGGGAGTGTGTGAGTGGACACGAGTCGGGATGAAGGAGGGGGGCTTGGGGGAGTGTGTGAGTGGACACGAGTCGGGATGAAGGAGGGGGGCTTGGGGGAGTGTGTGAGTGGACACAGTCGGGGTGAAGGAGGGGGCTTGGGGAGTGTGTGAGTGGACACAGTCGGGTGAAGGAGGGGGGCTTGGGGGAGTGTGTGATTGGACACGAGTCGGGATGAAGGAGGGGGGCTTGGGGGAGTGTGTGAGTGGACACGAGTCGGGATGAAGGAGGGGGCTTGGGGGTGTGAGTGGACACAGTCGGGATGAAGGAGGGGGGCTTGGGGGAGTATGTGAGTGGACACGAGTCGGGATGAAGGAGGGGGGCTTGGGGGAGTGTGTGAGTGGACACGAGTCGGGATGAAGGAGGGGGGCTTGGGGGAGTGTGTGAGTGGACACGAGTCGGGGTGAAGGAGGGGGGCTTGGGGGAGTGTGTGAGTGGACACGAGTTGGGGTGAAGGAGGGGGGCTTGGGGGAGTATGTGAGTGGACACGAGATGGTGGGCGCAAAGGCTACCCCCACATGGATGTTAACAGAAGCCGGGATGTGACTGACAGGCAAGGAGGGTGGGGATGACAGTGATTTAAAACTGGGGTGTTTGAATATGTGAGTTAAAGGGAAACGGGAGTGTTGAATTGTAACATCTTGGGGACAATTAGTAGGTAACTAGGCTGGGGAGATGGGGGAGGGTATCAATTTTAATTAATACCCACTTGGCGAGCAAAATTTAGTAAACAAGAAGCAATTTAAATTTACTAAGGGAGATTAAGTCAAACTAGGTGTTAAACAAACAGATATTCTCACACCATTGTTTCAATAGTTTGGATGGGGGGAGGGGGGTAGAATACATGATGGATATATATTTGACTTGTCTGGCTGATGTCAATACATATACATATTTTCCTCTTAAACTACATTTGGCTAATTTTCAGGCACCACACACCCACAGTTGTGCCTAGCTCAAATGGTTGGAGGAAAACGCCCAGTGTGGCACCAGCTTAACTTGAATTCCAATGTATGGTAGACTTGCTCCAGATGATGTGAACAAAAGACAATATTTTCACACAAATCAGTGTGAAATATCTTGCTGGTACAGTATACAATACACACTAAATAATAATGTTTGGACCATCCCATTGTCCAAACTATCATCACACATCCCAATCTGCTGCAGGCCTAATAACCAATAAATTTAACTAACTAAAGCTTCTTGAATCCTGCATTCCACCCACCAGAAGTATTATACAATATAAAAGGACACCACTGATGACTTCTGAGCGAGTATGACAAATTGCTTTATTTTATTTATTTATTTATTTTTTTGTTTTGTTTTGTTTTGTTTACAGCTAAGGAGACAGTTCAAGGGCATAAATAAAAATATAAAAAAAAAGCCCGCTACTTTAGTGTATCTTAGTGCATTACTGCCAGTCTGCTATGTGACTGACTACATAAATATTACATTCCCCAATAAATGCCATCTACATACCAACTCCTGAAGAAGAGTGCCACTGGTATTTTTTTCAAATCTCAAGTGTGCCTGTGCTTTTCTTGACATTGACTATCATACAGAATAATGAGTAAATCATCTCACGTGTGCCTACACTGTAGAGCATGCATGTTACTGGTAGTGAAGTATAAATTCAGTAAATTATGTACATGAAGAGTCTTGAAAAGACAGCCAAATTGCAGTTAACAGTGTTTAATTGATTAACTTCAAGGGAATAAAAAATATTTTCTTAAAAATAAAAACATTTTAACATGCAAAGAAATAAAAAAAACTAGTAGAGACTGCTTTCTCAAGATACCACACGTATTTTCTACCAACATTTCTAATGGTTTTCAGAGTTATAAGGCAATGCAAAAACTAACCGCTTCATTTGTAAGCCTTTTCAAGGCTAGGGTATAGAGGGGCATCACTGCTAGGATATCCCATAGGTTCATTGGTAGGGTATGGAGGAGCAGCATGTGGGCCAGGGTATGGAGGAGGAGGAGTCTCAACATTCTGCTCCTTCAGTGCCATATGAATATGCCCCTTTTCTCTCTTAATCTGAAATAGTTAAAAATAAAATTTAATCACACACATTAGCTGTGCTAAAAATCATATCACTAGAGACTGTTGAATATTTTACAGCTTTTATGACTTTTAAGGACATATATATATTTTGTTCCCTGAAATATGAAAGTACAAGTAGCCCTCATATATCATGGGTTTGGATATCACGAATCTTCTATATAGGAGTAATATAAAAAAAAAAAACTTTGGGGCATCGCGGAAATTTCTCGTGTGTTTTGATTCATGTTGATCGACCCATTGGCATCTTCCTCTCTAATTGGGTTTATTTTAACCCATCCACTGCGATTGGCACGAATTTGGCTTTCAGTGGTAGCTCGGTAACATAGTATTTCTCTGAAAATAAAGGTAAATACCTTTACTGCCACTTCCCCATTTTGAATGTTTTATTCCGTTTAACGCACTGAATCCCAGGCAATAAGTACAAATTGCTACACCCAGGCATTATTACCAAATATATTTTTTTCAAATGGTCAGAAATACCCTAAAAACATGAATAGTCTAAAAACCCTTACTGTCTATGTAAAATATGACAGAAAATGCCCCAACAGCATTTGAAGGTCCCTGCTAGGCCTGGTGTTTCAAAATTGGTGCATCTGGGCTGTCAGTGGCGGGCCTCCAGCCAGTACCTACCATATCATTGTTGTGGCATGTCTGGTCGAAGATGCAACAAGGTGATGAAGGACAACTGGACATGTGTATGGGTTCACAGAAACGCGATAACTGAGGGCAATGACCTGCGAGGCGTAGGGTGCATATGCAAGGGTGTGGCACGGGTCTAACGAGTTGCTCGCTTAGGATGTTGTTCCCACATATCACCTACGTGTCCACTCCAAAAATCAGCCCCCTAGGCTACTCCATTAGGGCGCCACAACACTTGATACAGTAGAACCTCATTTATCCAGCACGAACGAGAGGAAACTCATGCCATATAACTTTTTTTTTTTTTTTTAAACAGAGAGAGCAACTCAAGGGTAATAAAAAGAAGATATAAAAAAGCCCACTAACTGTTGCTCTCATATAGTGATATGTATAGAGTGGCCAAAAGAGAGGTCAATTTCGAATGGAGAGGTGTCTTGATACGCTCTTCTTGAAAGAGGTCAAGTCATAGGCAGGAGGAAATACAGACAAAGGAAGATTGTTCCGGAGTTTACCAGTGAAAGGGCTAAAAGAATGGAGATGTTGGATAACTCTTGCATAAGGGGTTTGGACAGTATAGGGAAGAGCATGAGTAGAAAGTCGTGTGCAGCGAGGCCGCAGGAGGGGGGAGGCATGCAGTTAGCAAGCTCAGAAGAGCAGTCAGCATGAAAATATCAATAGAAGATAGAAAGAGATGCAAATGGCGGCGGAATTTAAGAGTAGAAGGCTGTCAGTAGGAGGAGGAGAGCTGATGAGACGACCCCCCACACGTGAGATGCATACTCCATACGAGGGCGGACAAGACCCTTATATATGGAACGCATCTGTGCGGGGGAGAAGAACTGGCAGAGACGGTACAGAACGCCCAACCTCGAGGAAGCTGATTTAGTAAGAGATTTTTTTTTTTTTTTTTTTTTTTTTTTTTCTACATGTCAGCACCGGTAGGCTTTCTTGAGGGGCCTGGATGGTAGTCGGCCCCAGCTCATCATGGTGCAGGCAAGTGTTTTTTTTAGAGTGGCGCCATCTTTTCTTGGTTTCCAGTTGAGATTTTGAGTTAAGGATAGCCCAAGGATGTTTAATGATGAAGGTGACAGCTGAGTGTTGTCGAAGAATAGGGAAGATTGTGTCGAGTTGATAGGTGGAGAAATTGGGTTTTTGAGGCATTGAAGGACACAATTACGGTTCCTTTTACCCCAATCGGAAATGATAGCAAGGTCTGAGGTTCAGCGTTCTTCAGCCTCCAGTCTAAAGTTTTGTAATTCCTGTTGAAAGGGTCTTCTGTTGAAAGAAGTTGAATAATGCAGAGTGGAGTCATTGGCGTATGAGTGGATAGGACAGTTTGTTATAGAAAGAAGATCATTGATCAGTCACAGGAAGAGAGTGGTTGATAGAACAGAGCCCTGTGGAACACCACTGTTGATAGGTTTAGGGGAAGAACAGTGACCATCTACGACACTAGAGATAGAATGGCCGGAGAGAAAACTGGAGATAAAGGAACAGAGAGAAGGATAGAAACCGTAAGAGGACAGTTTAGAAAGCAAAGACTGGTGCCAGACTCTATCGAAAGCTTTCGATATTTCTAGCGCAACTGAGAAAGTTTACTGAAATGGCTAAGAGAGGATGACAAAGAGTCAGTTAAGAGAGTAAGATGATAGCCAGTAGAACGCCCCTTGTGAAACCCATACTGGTGATCAGCTGGAAGGTCATAAGTGGAAAGGTGCTTTTGAATCTTCCAGTTAAGGATTGATTCAAAAGCTTTAGAAAGACAGGAAAGTAAACCTATAGGGCTGTAGTTTGAGGAATTAGAATGGTTAACCCTTCTTAGGCACAGGATGTATGAAGGTGTACTTCCAGCAGGAAGGAAAGGTAGATGTTGATAGGCAGAGATGAAAGAGTTTGACCAGGCAGGGTGTCAGCACGGAAGCACAGTTTTTAAGAATAATAGGAGGCACTCCATCAGGTCCATAAGTCTTCTGAGAGTTGAGGCCAGAGAGGCATAGAAAACATTGCTCTTAAGAATCTTAATAACAGGCATGAGAGTCAGAGGGGGGATGACGGGTACCTGGTGCCGAGAATGATCTATTCAGCCAGCACTCGGTACCGGTACCCAGTGCCGGGAAGCCTAATGATCACTCGGCACTGAGCATTGCCGCTAGTGCTGGTACCGTTTGGATCTTAGTGACGCTCAGCGCTCGCCCATCACCATGCGGTATGGGCCATATGGAAACGCTTTAAGCCTTGAATGTTGTGCTCGCTGCTGAGTCACGGCCTAGCTGACTGTCTCCCCAAGTTCCCACCATTTTGTCCTGCTTTTCGTTTCCATCACAGCTCCCGTTTCCATTATTGTATTATTTTATTTATTTATTGGAGTTACTGGATAATTCTTCATGTCCGATTCTTTTTCTTTTTTAGGTTGCTAATATATATTGTTATTGTTATTAGACTATGATCGAGTACATCCATAATAACTATACATGCTATTTTTTTATCGAAAAAATAAATATTCACTTCCTTTAGAGAGAGAGAGAGAGAGAGAGAGAGAGAGAGATATAATTACATAGAATTACACAGAAAATCAGACCACACAGACCCCATGGTCCAGACTAGGTGATCTGTCCTTAAACCTAAGTGATTCTACATTAATCAGATGGCTCCAAAACGTTGCTTTTCTACTCTAGTTAATATTAAGTTCAAGGAAGTGACAGTCGAGCTTGTTTTTAAAGGAGTCAATCGTGTTACACTGGGCCACTGACGGTGGGAGCTTATTCCATTCTCGCACTACAACGTTGGTGAAGAAAAATTTGGTGCAGTCTGAATTTACTTGTCTACATTTGAGTTTTATGGCATTGTTCCTCGTTCGCAAAGAGTCATTGATCATAAACAATTTTGTTGTCTAAATTCGTGAAACCATTAAGCATTTTAAAACATTCGATCAGTTTTCCTCGGAGGCGACGTTTCTCAAGAGAGAACATGTTAAGGGTGGAAAGCCTTTCTTCGAAGGATTTGTTGTGCAAGGAAGGGATCATTTTTGTTGCCTGACGCTGAACACCTTCTAATTTAGCAATGTCCTTTGCATGGTGGGGAGACCAAAACTGTACCGCATATTCCAAGTGGGATCTGACTAACTATTGTAGAGCGGAAGTATTACATCTTTATTCTTGAATAAAAAGTTTCTTTTAATGAAGCCCAACATTCTGTTCGCTTTATTTGCTGCATCGATGCATTGACGTGAGAATTTGAGGTTTGACGCGATTTTGACCCCCAGGTCCTTAACGCATTGAACGCTTGTGAGTTTTACACCGCGCATTTCGTAATCGAACTTCTTATTTTTTGTTCCAACTTGAAGTAACTGGCACTTGTCTACGTTAAAGGGCATCTCCCATTTATCCAACCAAGCTGAAATTTTGTGCAAATCCTCTTGGAGGCTTTGCCTGTCTTCGTCAGTGAGAACCGAGTTACCAATCTTTGTGTCGTCTGCAAATTTACTAATGCGATTATTAAGTCCAACATCCACATCGTTGATGTAAATAATGAAGAGCACTGGGCCAAGAACCGAGCCTTGAGGAACGCCACTAGTGACCGGCGCCCACTCTGAGTTAAATCCATCAATCACCACTCTTTGTTGTCTGTTGCTCAACCAATTCGCGATCCATTGGTTTACTTGACCGTCAATGCCTATTTGCTTTAATTTATAAAGTAATTTATGATGTGGGACTTTATCAAATGGTTTCTGGAAATCAAGATAGACTACATCCAGTGATTTGGTTATGTCATAAACTGAAAAGAGGTCGTTATAAAAGGTCAATAGGTTTGACAGGCAGGATCTTTTGTTACGGAAGCCATGTTGTGAATCCCCAATTAATGAGTGGCTTTTGAGGTAACTCACAATTTTGTCTCTAATTATGCTCTCGAGTAGCTTACCTACAATTGAAGTTAGACTAATGGTTCGGTAGTTACCTGGTAGTTTTTTGTCTCCTTTCTTAAAAATCGGTGTCACGTTAGCCTTTTTCCAATCCGAAGGGACGATGCCTTGTCACAAGGACATATTGAATACGGTTGTGAGGGAGGAGAGTACTTCGCTCTTTGTTTCTTTAAGCAGTATAGGATATACTTTGTCGGGTCCGGGACTTTTATTTGTTTTAAGTGAATGGAGAGCTTTAAGGACTTCATCGGTTGTTATTTCAAAATTAGGCAATGCATGCTCGAGATTTACAATAGTACTGGTGTTGGTGGCAGTGGGAGGAAGACTGTTAGTATTAAACACCAAGGAAAAGTAATTGTTTAAGAGGTTTGCAATGTGTTGGCTGTCAGTCACTAGTGCACCATCGCTGTTTGTTAAAGGTCCAATACCACTTTTGATCGCCTTTCTGTTGTTTATGTAACTGAAGAAAGATTTCTGATTATTCTTACGGTTGGCTGCAATATTTTCTTCATATCTATGCTTTGCCTGACATACTAATCTTTTTACTCGTCGCCTGGCATCATTATAAAGTCTAATATTTTCGGCTGTGCTTTGTTCTTTCTTTAACCTGTAAAACAATTTTCTCTCACTGACTGATTGTTTAATTTCACTATTAAACCACGGTGGGCTTTTATTAGTGTTAATTCGCTTTCCGCACAAGGGGACAAATGTGTTCTGCTGAGTGAGTAAGTGATTTTTAAAGCTTAGCCAGGCTTCCTCTACGTTGCCGTCATCTGACAGTTGTATTTCTGTTAGTTTTTGTCGGATTTCTACGAAGTTAGCTCTTTTGAAATTGGGCACCTTTACTTTATTTTCAGTCACTGATGATTGAGCTCTAATGTCGACGCGCACTAATTTATAATCGCAAGAACCGAGGTGTTCTCCTACCGTGACATTACTGACTACGTTATCTTGGGTCATTATAACAAGGTCGAGTATATTATTTTGTTGAGTTGGTTCAGAAACCATTTGGCTTAAATAATTTTCTTCTAGAAATTCGATCATTCTATGTGACTCGCCTTCTGTACCTGACAGTGTTGCCCAGTCGATATGGGGGAGGTTAAAGTCTCCTAATATCAGTGAGTCGCTGTTATTAAGTGACTGCCTTGAGACGCTGTACATTTCAAGGTCGTCATCGAGTGATTGCCCGGGAGAGAGAGAGAGAGAGAGAGAGAGTTTTCTTTACAGGAAATTGATTTGGGAATTTCATCAGAAGTCATTAAGATAAGAAAAAATACTCCTTTGGGTACCGGTACCGGTACTAATGGTACCTGAGTTTTCGGTACCGGTACTACCGGTGCTCAGATTAACGGTAACGGTATCCCAAGCACTGAGGCGGGAAATGTCAGTCCACAGACATACCCTCACCTTTCCCGCGCTCGTGGCAGCAATGCAAGACGTACAGAAAAAGTGCAAATTGGCTCCACATTACTAGCGCAGAATAATTCGGAGATTTCGGGCAGTAGCACGCAATACTTTCCGCGGACACTGTAGTAGAATAACAATTAAGTCTTCGCCAGATAGTGAAAAAAAATTACCATCAAGATTATGGGCACAGGAACAAGTGATATCATAGCATACATAGACACAGCATACATCTTTGAATTGAAATTTTGAATGGAGACAGTAAGAGGGAAGAGTAGAGATCACAGTTAGGAGAAGTTGAGGTTTAGAGGATGAGAGATAGTGTTCGACTGAATGGAAATTAGAACAAAGACAACATATGTTGCAAAAGTTTATGAAGAGAAAGCTGTAAGAGCTATCAAGACACCCCTTTCAAGATCTAAAATAGAGTCTGATCTAGGGATGTTTATGGTCCCCTCCCTAGATGGGGACTCTCTCTTAGGCTAGGTTTAGCGACAACTTCATAATAAATCATAATATTTTGATAAATTTTGAGAAAGTGGTGTGTGTGTCACATGTATGTAGTTTGATGTAGAAAGAAAGAGAATTTGTCTTTAGTGACCATACTGAACTACTTTGGTTTAAATGAAATCAAAGTGAAAGGATGAGTAAGGACATGGGAAAGTCTTTGATAGGGTTCCAGCACTCCCTTATCCTCTGTACAAAACTCACTAGAGGTGGCTTATCCCCTTTCTAGCAGGTGTCTACCTGCCTACTATCTTTGAATTTATTGAAATTTAAATTTTCCCTTGGAATATGACCTTAGATATTCAGCATGATCACTAGCATTCTCAAAGTTCACTAAAATTATGTGGTACACCTACCTGATAGTAATGGGCACGGATTACGAGCAGGAAGTAAGTCTCAAGAAATATCGCTCCACCCATGATTGCAGCAAAAATCACGATGACGCCAAATGGAAGGCCAAGATACAGAAAAAGAGCTATTGCTGATGCAGCACCCAAAATCATGAGTCCAATTTGCACTGCATATACAGTCATCAGAGGGACGAAGAATGCAGTTTTTTGCTGAAAAGAAATTATTGAAGGTTAATTTTTGTATAAAATTCTAATTGAATCACACCTGTTCACACACACACACACACACACACACACACGTTTGGAACAGTCTGAGCGAGGATATAGTATCAGCGAGGAGTGTGCAAAGCTTTAAAGATAAGTTGGATAAATGCAGACACGGAGACGGGACCACACGAGCATAATGCCCAGGCCCTGTAAAACTACAACTAGGTAAATACAACTAGGTAAATACACACACACACACATGGAGGCATATAAATCAGGAGCTATGAAATTTGTACCAGAATACAAACCCAAAGAAAAAGGAAAAAAGGACTGGTTTGATGCAAAATGTGCAAAGCAAAAGAAAAAAAAGAAATAAAGCATGGAAAAGATTGAAAAGAAATAAAAACCAAAGGAATAAAAAAGATTATAAGGAAGCGAGGAATGAATACGTGAAAATAAGGAGAGAGGAGGAAAAGGGATATGAAAAGGATATTGTAGAAAAGTGTAAGGAACAACCTAAACTGTTTTATAGTTTCATAAATGGAAAGATCAAACCAAGGGAAACAATAGAAAGATTGAGAGACGGGAATGTGATAATCGAAGATCCTAAAGACATAACTGGGCTAATAAACAAAAAGTTCCAGTAAGTTTTTACAAAAGAATCAAAATTCAACGAACCACAAGAAAACAAGATAGATACTCATATGGAAAAAGTCACAGTAAATAAAGAGGAGATATATAAAATGATGGAAGAGAGGAAAGCAGTAGGACCAGATGGAGTCTCAGGTAATATATTGAAAGAATGCAGAAATAAGCTGGTTGGACCGGTATATGATTTCCATACGTGACGCAGACGTCGCCGTCACAGTATGGAAAGGGTCAATAGAAAATGGAAGAGGATTCATCCTCTTCTAAACCTTTCAATCCTCCTCTAAACTCCTCTTAATCCTCTTCCACTTCCTCTTAAAAAGGTTTAGAAGAGAATTAAGAGGAAATGGAAGAAGATTAACTGGTGAAGTGCCAAAGGAGTGGCGGAGGGCCGAAGTGGTCCCCATATACAAAAGTGGAAAGAAAGAAGAACCCCTGAACTACAGACCTCTATCATTGACCAGTGTAGTATGTAAAATATGTGAGAAAGTGATAAAGAAACAATGGACAAAATTTCTAGAAGAGCATAATATAATCACAAATAAATAATATGGCTTCAGAAAAGGGCGCTCATGTGTAACAAACTTACTGAGCTTTTACTCAAGAGTGACAGACAAAATATAAGAAAGGGACGGATGGGTTGATTGCGTTTACTTGGACCTGAAGAAGGCGTTTGACAAAGTTCCACATACAAGACTGCTATGGAAGCTGAAAAATAAAGGAGGATTAAAAGGGAAAATGAAGAACTGGATGGAAAGCTACATTAGGGGAAGAGAGATGAGAACAGTGGTAAAGGACATAAAATCGGAATGGAGAATTGCTGAGAGTGGAGCGCATCAGGGATCGGTATTGGCACCAGTACTTTTCCTAGTACAGTACTGTCTCCAAGTTTGCAATAAATAGGTCGACGTTGCGGGTCGTAAACGTTGAAATTGCAAACTTTGAGCCATTATTCTTATGGGGAAAATTGAAAACTGTCGACATCTTGCGCTTGGCCACCCGTCCGGGTGGCCAAGCGCATGTGTGCAGACGGGCCCAGCCACTCGCTGGGCCCGAGCAGTTGACGGGCGGCTGATGATGGTGATGGTGGTGATGAGTGTCGGTGGCGTGGCCTTTGCATCGGCGCCGCCTGAACAGTGTTTTTGTCGGGGCCCATGTGTGTGTGTGTGGCTGTGTTTGTTGTGGGTTTGGGCTTCTCAATTTGCCGATTCTTGTTTTCCACATGTTGCACGGGACCCCTTTCTTTTCTTCCATCTCTTCTTTTTGAAAAAGAAAAAATGTAAGAAAGGAAAAGGGTCCTGCGCAGCATGTGGAAAGTGAGAATTGGCAAATTGAGGAGCCTGGGCACAGCCACAATGGGCACAGCCACACACATGCGGGCCCCAGTGAAAATGCTGTTTAAGTGGCGTTGATGCGGGGGCCACGCCACCGACACTCATCATCACCATCGCCATCATCAGCTGCCCATCAGCTGCTCGGTCCCAGCGCGCGGTCGGGGCTGCTCGCACATGGTGACGAGAGGAAGGTGAGAAAAAGTCTAACAGGAAAGGAGGAAGGATGGAAAGTGTCTTATACGAATATCAATGGAATAATGTCATCGTGGATAGAATTTAACGACTATTTGAGAGACAGAGAACCTGATATTGTGGGGCTGACAGAAACTAAGTTGTGTGACTCAGTTGAGGTGGTGGGGATTGGAGAAGGTGCATACAATATATGGAGGAGAGACAGAAAGAGAAAACAGGGAGGTGTGATGTTGATGGTAAGGAAAGGCATTAGGGTGGAAGAGGTGATTGAGGGTGAAGGCTTGGCAGAGGTACTGAAAGTGAAAATTGTGGGTGCTGAAGGAAGAAGGAGGCAGTATGTTGTAGGGTATGTGCCACCAAGAACCAATGCATGGAAGGTCCGAGAATATGAACAAATGATACAAGACACGTTGAGTTGCCTGGATGGAATGTTGAGAGAGGGTGAGAGAATAATTTTAATGGGTGATTTTAATTGCAAAGAGGTAGAATGGGAGGACTGGCAGACGCAGGGAATAGAAGTCGTGGGGAGGAAGACTCCTGCAACTGGCAATGGAACATGTGCTGACGCAATGGATTAAGGAACATACTAGATTTGGGAAAGAAGGAGAGGCATCAAGATTAGACCTGGTTTTTAGCAAGGAACCGGAAATAATAGAAAATATTAAAATAGATTTCCCAATAGCAAAGAGTGACCATGCAATTGTGGAATTTGAAGTAAAAGAAAAGAGAACAATTGACCGAAAAGAGGATCACAAAATAGGGAGAAGTAACTACTCCAAGGCAGACTTTGTTAATATGAGAACTTTTTTTGAAAATGCAAATTGGAGTGGGCTGTACAAAGCCAAGGGTACACAAGACAAGTGGGAGGAGTTTTTAAAGCTGTACAAAGAAGCCGAGAATAGATATGTCCCTAAGGTAACCAAAAAGGATGTTGGTAAAAAGGAGTGGTTTAACAAAAGATGCGAGGCAGCTAGAAAAAGAAAGGAGGAAGCATGGAAGGGATGGAGGAGACGAAGAAGAATCAACGCGTGGAACAATTTCAAACAAGCAAGGAATGAATATACAAAGATTAGAAGAGAAGAAAAACGGAAATATGAAAAAGATATAATCGACAAATGCAAAGACCAACCTAAATTATTTTATAGACATGTGAACGGCAAATTAAAGAATAGAGAAACAATTGATAAACTGAAAATGGATGGAACTCATATGAGGACCCCGCAGAGATGGCAGAAGTGATGAATAATAGCTTTCATAGAGTTTTCACAAAGGAAGACGAATTCGTACAACCACCGGGCCAGGAAAGTGGAAGGGTTATGCAGGAGATACAGTTAACAGTGCAGGAGGTCAAAGAAAGCTTGAACAAGCTGGATGTAAGAAAGGCGACAGGGCCGGATGAGGTATCAGGGTGGATCCTGAAAGAATGTCGTGTGCAACTTGCAGAGAAACTGCACTCCATAATGAGCGCCTCCCTGAGGGAAGGAAGGGTACCACAAGATTGGAAGAGCAAACATAGTACCAAATTATAAAGGAGGAAAGAGAGAGGACCCATTAAATTACAGACCGGTATCACTCACTAGTGTGGTTGCGAAGATATGTGAGAGGCTACTTAAAAACAGGTGGTGGGATTTTTTAGAAAGTGAGAGAATTATCTCGGATTGCCAGTTTGGATTCAGGAGAGGGAGATCGTGTGTCACCAACTTGTTATGTTATTACTCAAGCGTGACAGATTTAATACAAGAGAGAGAAGGCTGGGGGGATGGAGTGTACCTGGATTTGAAAAAGACATTCGACAAAGTACCACACAGAAGACTAATTTGGAAAATTAAAATAGGGGTGGAGTGGGTGATGGACTGATTAAGTGGCTGGAGGACTTCCTAACTAACAGGGAAATGAGGACAATAATCAAGGACAAGGTTTCCAACTGGTGCCCAGTGAGGAGTGGGGTCCCGCAAGGTTCGGTGCTGGTGCCAATAATGTTTGCTGTTTATATAAATGATATGGTGGACGGAGTGACCAGCTATGTGAGTTTGTTTGCAGATGATGCAAAGCTATTGAGACGAGTGAATGATGTGAAGGACTGTGAGGCATTGCAGAGGGACCTGGATAAAATATGGGAGTGGAGTGGTACATGGCGGATGGAGTTCAACCTTGGGAAATGTAAAAAAATAGAGAAAAAGATTTGGGAGTGACTGTCTCAGAGAACATGTCACCGGACAAACACATCAACAGGATAACGGGACAAACTATGAATTTGCTGAGGAACATAAGGACGCCATTTGTGTATTTGGACGAGGAGATGATGGAGAAAATAATAGTTACAATGATAAGGCCAAGGTTGGAGTATGCAGCAGTGATCTGGTCTCCTCACGAAAAGAAGAACATAAGAAAGCTGGAAAGAGTGCAGAGTGGCAACTAAGATGGTACCGGAACTTAGTAATCGGACATATGAGGAAAGACTCAAAAGCATGGGGCTCACAACCCTGGAGAGAAGAAGAGAGAGAGGAGACTTGATAGCGGTGTACAGGGTGGCGAACGGGGTGGAGAATCTGGACAGAGAGGACCTGTGTGTGTGGAACGAGAGAGAAATGAGAGGATATAGAAAGAAGTTGAGGGCGACCACGTGCAGGCGAGATGTGAAAAAGTTTAGCTTCCCAAACAGAAGCATTGAGCTATGGAATAGACTGGAGGAGGAGGTGGTTTGTGCAAGAAACATTCATGATTTTAAGGAAAAGTTGGATAAGAGAAGACATGGAGACGGGAGAGTGCAAGCGTAGCTCTTTTCCCGTATGTCACAACTAGGTAAATACAACTAGGTAAATACACACACACACACACACAAGATGGCAGACTGACACAGCTGATCTCCAGACGTGCTCCAAATTCACATCACAGCTGCGTGGGATTAAATCCTGGACATGAATTACTAAGGTGGGAGCCGTGCAATAGTACAATCATGCTGTCCCGAAGAAACAAAGGCTGTTGACAGTGTACAACATCGATAAATGAGCGAGGAGGAGGCGGGGGCGGCGGCCTTGCCGACCCCGCTGGCATTGTTTACACCGTAGGGCGCAGGGGTCAGGACAAGGCAAGCAGCAAGGCAAGAGTTTGAGTTTGAGGGCTTCACGGATGACATGGAGAGACCCAGAGACAGAGACGGTATGTTGAGAAGGAGGCTCATAGACTTGGAAAGGCAGATGAAGGATATGAGAGATAGAATGGGGACGCTGGAGAGAGAGGTGGAGGTTCTGAAGACAGAGAAGGATGTTTGGAAGAATGCGTATAATGACCTGCACAAGCAGGTAACATTGAACGAGAAAAAGGCAGAAGACGCGGAGGTTAAAGTCAAGGAATTAAAGGAAACACATAAAGTCTGGAAGGAGGAACAAGAAAAGGAAAATTTTAGCTTTAAGAAAATTGTGGAGGAACAAGTCAAGGCTAAGGATGAAGCTATAACTGAAAAGGTGATCAAGGTGATAAAAGAAAAACCAGAAATAGTGAGGGACTCCGCTGAAAAAAAGAAGTTTGTAATAGTGGTGGGCATTAATGAAGAGCACATCCCAGTCAGACATACAAGGGAAAAGAAAGAAAGGAAGGCAGTGGAGCAAGTAATTGAAGCAATTCAGGAAGGTCATGAGCTGGTAGGAGAGATCGAAGAAGTATTCAGGCTTGGAAAGTATGAAGAAGGAGCCCAACGACCAGTTAAAATTAGATTTAGGTCTCAAGTGGCTGCAGAAGAAGTGGTGGGAAAGTCATGGAAGTTAGCAAGAATAAAGACCTACAAAAAAGTCTGCAAAGAAAGGCCAGAAGTGTGGAGGAAAGGAACACGACAAGAGAATTGAAGAATCAAGCCAATGAAAAGAATGAAGTAAGATCAGAAGCAGAAAAAAATAAGTTTTTCTGGAGAGTGATAGACATGGACCTAAGGAAGTGATACAGAAGGGAAGAGGTGACAGCTAATTGAAGGTGGCATACACTAATGTGAGCGGGTTAATATCGTCAATGTTAGAAATAGGAGATTACCTGAGTAAGGAAAAACCAGATATTATGGGGATTACGGAAACCAAATTGACTGATAGTATAGATGCATTTAACTTAGGGGATGGTAAATATAATGTATGGATGAGAAATAGAGAAAATAAACAAGGAGGAGGAGTGATGCTATTGTTGAAAAAAGAATGGACAGTGGAGGGTGTCACCTATGGCAGAGGGGAAGCGGAGGTCTTGAGTGTGGGAATAAGACTGCAAAGGGGAGGATGCAGAAATATCGTAGTGGTGTATGTCCCTCCAAAAACCAATTCATGGACAGAAGAATTGTACAACCCTGCCTGGTCAAACTCTTTCACCTCTGCCTGTCCACATCTACCTTTCCTTCTTGCTGGAAATATGCCTTCAAACAGCCTGCTTAATGATGAGATTTTCTATTCTCTTTTTTCTATTACTCTCTCGGTCCCACACGTCCTCTGTGTGTATCGAAACACACGAGAAATTAATCACAACAAGGAGAGGGTATTCCCCGGCTGCCCGGGATTGAACCCGCGACCAGCGTGACGGGAGAGCCACTCCTTACCGAGTCGGCCAAAGAGGTACCCCACTGGCTAAGTGGGTTATGGGAGGCTTGTTCATCGGGCATAGTCGCCGTACTACACCTGTGCCTAAGAAGGGTGACCGTTACAATCCCTCAAACTACTGTCCTATAGCTTTACTTTCTTGTCTATCTAAAGCTTTTGAATCAATCCTTAACCAGAAGATTCAAAAGCACCTTTCCACTTCTGACCTTCTATCTGATCGCCAGTATGGGTTCCGCAAGGGGCGTTCTACTGGTGATCTCCTTGCCTTCCTATCTGACTCTTGGTCATCCTCTCTTAGCCGTTTCAGTGAAACCTTTGCTATTGCGCTGGACATATCAAAAGCTTTTGATAGGGTCTGGCACAAATCTTTGCTTTCTAAACTACCCTCCTACGGTTTCTATCCTTCTCTCTGTACCTTTATCTCCAGTTTCCTTTCTGACCGTTCTATTTCTGCTCTGGCAGACGGTCACTGTTCTTCCCCTAAACCTATTAACAGTGGTGTCCCACAGGGTTCTGTCCTATCCCCCATTCTCTTTCTGGTGTTCATAGATGATGATCTTTCCAAAACGAACTGTTCTATCCATTCTTACGCCGATTACTCTACTCTGCATTACTCAACTTCTTTTAATAGAAGACTCACCCTACAGGAACTTAACGATTCAAGGCTGGAGGCAACAAAACGCTTAGCCTCAGACCTTACTATTATTTCCAATTGGGGCAAGAGGAACCTGGTGTCCTTCAGCGCCTCAAAAACACAGTTTCTCCACCTATCCACTCGACCCAATCTTCCAAACAACTATCCCCTATTCTTTGACAACACGCAACTATCACCTTCTTCAACACTAAACATCCTTGGTCTATCCTTAACTCAAAATCTCAACTGGAAACTTCATATCTCATCTCTTACTAAATCAGCTTCCTTGAGGCTGGGCGTTCTGTACCGTCTCCGCCAGTTCTTCTCCCCCGCACAGTTGCTATCAATTTACAGCGGCCTTGTCCGCCCTCGTATGGAGTATGCATCTCATGTGTGGGGGGGCTCCACTCACACAGCTCTCCTTGACAGAGTGGAGTCAAAGGCTCTTCATCTCATCAGCTCTCCTCCTCATACTGATAGTCTTCAACCTCTTAAATTCCGCCGCCATGTTGCCTCTCTTTCTATCTTCTATCGATATTTTCATGCTGACTGCTCTTCTGAACTTGCTAACTGCATGCCTCCGCCCCTCCCGCGGCCCGCTGCACACAACTTTCTACTCATGCTCATTCCTATACTGTCCAAACCCCTTATGCAAGAGTCAACCAGCATATTCACTCTTTCATCCCTCACACTGGTAAACTCTGGAACAATCTTCCTTCATCTGTATTTCCTCCTGCCTACGACTTGAACTCTTTCAAGAGGAGGGTATCAGGACACCTCTCCTTCTGAAATTGACCTCTCTTTTTGACCACTCCTTTGACCTCTATTCAGGAGCAGTATGTAGCGGGCTTCTTTTTTAATATTTTTCTTTATGCCCTTGAACTGTCTCCTTAGTTGAAAAAAAAAAAAGAAGCTGGAAGACACATTGGATTGCCTAAGGAGATTGCTGGAGGAGAAGGATAAGATTCTGATAATGGGGGATTTTAATTGTAAGGAAGTGTCATGGGAAAACTGGTCCACAAAAGGAAGTGAAGCTTCATGGGGGAACAAGGTTTTGGAATTGGTTATAGATAAGGTCCTCACACAGTGAGTGGAGGAGAATACAAGATTCAGAGGAGAAGACGAGCCATCTAGATTGGACTTGATAATCACCAGGGAGCCAGATATCATAGAGGAGATGAACTATAAGAGCCCTATAGGAAAGAGCGATTATGTACTTATCGAGTACATATTATGAGAAGAAGGTAAAATAATCAGGAATGAGGACTACAGGAAAGAATGGTTTAACTTTAATAAGGCAAATTTTGAACAACTTGGAAACATTTTGAGGAAGCACAATGGGATACTTTTTTT
This sequence comes from Eriocheir sinensis, assembly GCF_024679095.1. NCBI lineage: Eukaryota > Metazoa > Arthropoda > Malacostraca > Decapoda > Varunidae > Eriocheir > Eriocheir sinensis. The sequence goes on from NC_066535.1 coordinate 403,913, forward strand.
GAGGCTGAAAATGTTGAGGAAAAATGGGCTATCTTTCTACAGATTTACAACGGAGTGGAAAAGTGGGTACCAAGGATGAAAGAAGGCCAGAAATCAAGAGAAGAGTGGTATAACAGAAAGTGTGTAGACGTCAAGCAGGAAAAGGAGAAGGCATGGAACAAATGGAGAAAAAATAGGAGGACGGATCTATGGAACGAGTACAAAAGGAAGAGGAATGCTTATGTCAAAGTAAGAAGAGAAGAAAAAAGGAATTTTGAGAAAAATATTGTAGATAAGTACAAAGACCAGGCAAAACTGTTTTATAAGTTTATAAATGGAAAGTTGAAAAATAGAGATGAGATTCAAAAAGTTAAAGTTAATGGTGAAGCTTTTGATAGTACGTATAAGTGAAATAGTAGAAGTGATGAAAAATTGTTTCCAAACAGTGTTCACAAGGGAGTGAGTTTGAAGGTGTAGATGCAGTGCGGGGAATAGAGTGGGTCTGGAGAAAATAAAAACATCAGCAGATGAAGTTAGAAAATTATTGGAAGAATTGGATGCGAGGAAATCAGCAGGACCGGATGGTATATCAAACTGGGTGCTAAAAGAGTGTAACCAGCAAATAGCTGAAAAGTTGAGCAACTTGATTAATGTCTCACTAGCACAAGGGAAGGTACCGAGAGACTGGAAGAGGGCTAACATCGTCCCAATACATTAAGGAGGAAGTAAGAAAGACCCGTTGAACTATAGGCCAGTGTCATTAACAAGTGTTGTAGCAAAGACGTGTGAGAAAATTATAAAAAACAGATGGGTGGAGTGTTTAGAAGAAAACAGTATATTAACAAATATCCAATTCGGATTCAGAGGAGGACGGTCTTGTGTAACTAATCTGATCAGCTTCTATTCAAGAGTAGTTGATATAATACAGGAAAGAGACGGTTGGGCAGATTGTGTGTATCTGGACTTAAAGAAGGCGTTTGATAAAGTACCACACAAGCGATTAATATGGAAACTTAATCATGTTGGAGGTCTGGGTGGTTCAATACTGGATTGGATTATGGACTTTTTGACAAAGAGAGAAATGAGAACAGTAATCAGGAATAATAAACCAAGCTGGATGGAAATGACGAGTGGAGTCCCCCAAGGATCGGTGCTGGCTCTGGTTATGTTTGTAACTTATATTAATGACATGACAGAAGGGGTGACAAGCTATATGAATATGTTTGCTGATGATGCAAAAATAATGAGGAGGGTGGCTAATGAGGATGACTGTGTAGCCCTGAGCCAAGATTTCAATAGAATAAGCGAATGGTCACGCAAATGGGAAGTGACATTCAATGCAGAGAAGTGTAACGTGATGGAGTTTGGTAAGAGCAGTAGACGAATATTGGTGAACTACTCTCTGAGTAATGAAAGAATCATGAAAAAAACTGAAGAAAAAGATCTGGGAGTGATCATAACAGACAAGTTATCCTTTGGAAAACATATAGACCGGATAACTGGGGAAACATACAATCTTCTTAGAAACATAAAAGCAGCATTTACATATTTAGATGAAGAAATGGTGAAGAAACTAATAACATCGATGATACGTCCAAGACTGGAATATGCAGCATTAGTGTGGTCACCTAGATTGAAGAAAGAAATCAGAAAGTTGGAAAGAATACAAAGAGCAGCGACTAAATTACCGGAAACTCTGAGAGAACATACTTATGAAGAAAGACTGGAGAAATTGGGACTAACAACACTGGAGAGCAGAAGAGAGAGAGGGGACCTAATAGCATTGTACAGGATACAAGAGGGATTGGAGAAATTGGACAGGGAAGACCTAGTGGAACATGACAGAAGTGTGACAAGAGGCAATGGTAAGAAATTGAAGCAGAGCGACTGTAGGAGAGACATCAAGAAATAAAGTTTTCCATACAGAAGCGTAACAATATGGAACGGACTTGACAAGGAGAATGTGTGTGCAAAAGCAATTCATGAATTTAAAGCCAAACTGGATAATAAGCATTATGGAGACGGGACAGCACGAGCCTAGTACAGCTCTTTTCCTGTATTTCACAACTAGGTAAGTACAACTAGGTAAATACACACACACACACACACACACACACACACACACACACACACACACACAGAAGTAGAAATAATTCAGAAAGTAGCAAAAAAATGGTGCCATGTTAGAGACATGACATGAAAGGGGAGACTGGAAAGATTGGGTTTGCCTACCTTGGAAGAGAGAAGAGATCTGGCTGCAGTGTAAAGGGTATTGAAAGAAATGGAAATGATCAAAAGATAGTAGAGATACAAGAGGGTGTAGAAATAAAGTGCCTAAAAGATATCCAGAAATATAACTTTGCTCATACATGCATTAACACCTGAAATGACCTTGAAAAGGTGATAATTTAAAACAAAAGTATTCCTGAATTTAAATCTAAGCTTGATAAACTGATATTTGAAGATGGGACCTCACAAGTGTAGCTCATTTTCTGTACGTATATCACAACTAAGTATATACAGTCAACACCCACAGATTTAACATCCATTGGGGTGGATTGATGCCTTTGGTAACAAGTATCCATGCAGGATAAGGGGCTATTGCTGGAAGGACTTTATGTTAAACCAGTGACTGCTTCATGAGACTGATTTGACATTTATTACTAGTATAGTTCGGCAACATCAACTTTGGCTATATGGGCATGTGGCACGCTACCCAGAAAGTATCCCTACTCATCGGGTTGTCTCTGTGAGAAACAATCCCGAGTAAAGGAGGTCAAGGGGATGCCCAGAGTTTGTGGCTTGAGCAAGTCAACAGATCCTGCCAGGAGGTACTTAGGATGAAAAGGGGGCATGCATGGAGACTTGCCATAAGGGACCCCTGGTTTTGGTCTTAGGATGGCTGAGGTGACATGCCCCCAAGCATATGCCCCCTTTGACTGAACGATTGATAAATAAATGATCTTAAGCACTCAATACATCTGCATGACATTGTTCTAATTACAAGTTTATAAGCCTAAAGACAATGTTTTATGAACTGACACACACACTTTTCTATCTCTTTTCAGAGAAGTCCACACACACACACACACACACACACAGGAGGAAGAGAGAATTGTCATGGCGAGTAGGGAGCTGAATGTGCCTGGAGCCAAAGGCGACCAGCAACATAGTGCTGAGGGGTGTGATACACCGAGCCCCAACACACCACAGGGGTGTATGGGGTTCGGTTTTGGGGAGGAGGACAAGGAGTTGACGAATGTATTGATGCATAGGAGAGTGGTTTCACCACTCTCCTATAAGATGAGGAAGAAGTTTGCCGAATTGGAAATGAAGGTGAGGACCTTGGAGGCCAATGAAAACAAGTTGAAGGAGGAAAACTGGGCCCTCAGGGCAGAGTTGTCCAGGAGGGTGGAGGTGGTGAAGAGTGAAATGGATAGTGTGAAGGAAATGATACAACAGCAGCAACAAATTATGAAGCAGCAGGAGGAGGAAAGGGAGAATTTCCTTGAAAATGTTAAGGTAATAGAACAAGAACAAAAGCAATGGAAACAAGAACAGGAAGAGGAAAAAAAGACCTTTAGGGATCTTATGAAAAGTCAGCAAAAAGAGGTTGACCTGACTACAGCGGTGGTGAAAGTAATTAAGGAGAAGGAGAATTTGGTGAAAAATACAGTTGAGAAGAAGTGTGTAATGGTGTTTGGACTGAAGAAGGAGGCGCAACCGATTAGGCACATAAGGGAGAAACAGGAGAAAAATGTTACGGAGAAGGTTGTGAAGGACGTGCAGGGAGAAGATGGGGGGATTATCGAAGAGATTGAAGAGGTAACAAGAATTGGAAAGTATGTGGAGGGAGCAAAGAGGCCACTTAAAATCAGATTTAGGTCACAGACTGCAGCGGAGGAAGTACTTGCGAGGACGTGGAAGCTGGCGAGGAAGAAGGAGTTTAACCCATTCGTGGTTACCTATGTTACAATGTGTGTACTCCCCCTGGTCACGAAAAATGGAAAACAAAATTTTTGGCCTAACGAACCCAAAAATATCTCCACATAAAGAAAATAACATGGAAATTTCCTCCTTACATTTTTTTAAATGCTCCGCCGGCATTTAACTGACACCTGTGGCGCGGCACTGCCAGACGTAATCTCACCACTGAGATATTATTTTCAACTCTTCCTCTAACAATTGTTTTTCTTTTGCACAACACGTACTACATTCTTATGATATTGTATCACTATAAGAACATAACTATTCTCAAAATAGTAATTATGAACGGGAAACATAAAAAGGAAATGTGGCATAACAATTGTTTCCTTTTGTACAACACTATACATTCTTATGATAGTGTATGACTAGGCTATAAGAACACAATTTGTCTCAAAATAGGCTAGTAGTTCTGAAGAGGAAACATAAAAAGGAAATGTGGCATAACACCTGACCTACAGGATCGGCGGGAAGGCGTCTGTCTGGCTGGAGTGAGACCACGGGTGGGTGGGGGAGTCACTCTTGGACGAGACGCATTGCTTTCATCTTCGCTTGATGAACTCCGACGTCTTGCCATCTTCGTTCTGCCACCACGTGGTGGATATAAACACCTAGAGGTGGAAGGAGGTGGAGAAGATAGTTGAGTAGGTGATGGTCCAAAGCATATGTTTAAGGAGTAGTCAGCTGCTGCTGTGTCTGCTGGATAATATTCAGGTCCACTTGCTGATTGGCTTTCTTCACTTTCTTGAAAAACATAATCTTCATCTTTATCATTATCATCTATTGTAGATTCACTGTCAGTATCACCCTCCTCTTCATTGAAATGAAGCTGAATTTGTTCATCAGTGAGAGTGCTGAGTCGACATCTACGTGCCATACTGTATAAGCATGCTCTGAACCAATAAAACTGCTGCACATAAAGTCATCACTTGAGAAAAGATGCCTGACACTTCAGTAAATGTAATTATAAACCACTAGAGGCATTTCATTCACGTGGAAAAAAATAATAATAAAACGTCATATGACGTGGTTGACCAGAGGGTGTAACAACATTAACACGTCAGGTGACGTGGTTGACCACGAACGGGTTAAGTGAGAGGAGATATGAAGTTTCTAGCTGAGAATTTGAGTTAAGGATAGGTCGAAGATGTTTATTGAAGAAGAGGGTGACAGCTGAGTGTTATCAAAGAACAGAGGATAGGTATTTGGCAGATTGTGTCAAGTTGATAGGTGGAGAAATTGAGATTTTGAGACATTGAAGGACACCAAGTTCTTCTTGCCCAAATCAGAAATGATGGTAAGGTTTGAGGTTAAGCGTTCCACGGCCTCCAGCCTGGAATCATGTAGCTCCCGTTGGGAGAGTCTTCTGTCAAAAGATGCCGAGTAGTGCAGAGTAATGTCATCGGCATAAGAGTGGATAGGACAGTTTGTTTTGGAAAGATCATCAATGAACAACAGAGAGAGAGAGAGAGAGAGAGAGAGAGAGAGAGAGAGAGAGAGAGAGAGAGAGAGAGAGAGAGAGGAAGAACAATGAGTGTCTACTAGAGCTAAGATAGATTGGCCAGTAAGGAAACTGGAGATGAAAGTAGAGAGAGATCGAAGGATAGAATCCATAAGAAGGTATAGTTTGGAAAGCAAAAATTTGTATTGTATTTTTGTTTTGAAGTGTACTTGTTACAAGTCCCAGAGAAACACAGGTAGTTTATGATAATTGGAAGAATAGTTCAAGCTTCATGGGCCCAAAGATGTAGTCAGTGGTGACACCCACTGGCTAGCAACTTTGAGTATAGCCCATTAACAGCACTGGACACTAAACATATTTTTTCATGCAAGCTCTCCTCTGTACACAGGCAACTAAATACCTGTTTAGGATTTTGTTTCATTAATCTTATATATGAAGCTAATATAAAAATATTAAAAGCATGTAAGATGCATTGCTTACCTTGAATATACCATAGAGGAGGAGAATGCTGAATATAATGTGGAAACAGGCAATCACCATTGACGTACATGTTGTCCCAAGCTCTTGAGAATGAAAAAAAAAAAAAATGTATGAAATGTAAAAAATAATTTTCTATTCTACTATGGAAGCTCTAATTTTCAGTGATTGCAAAACAAACTCATATTTTCTTATTTTCATTGAAATTTCACATCATAGGGAGTTCATTTAGAAATTGTTACCACATGGTTACGGAATAAATATTTTTTATATAGATAGTCCTCTAGTTATAACGGAATTTGATTCTGACAGGGAGGTCGTAAGTTGAATTGGTCATGAGGTGATTTACATTGAATACAATACGTACTACAATATTAATCAAATATTCCACTACAGAGAGAGCAACATTCATACACCTCCTAACCTCCCCCGCCTATCCCGCCACTGCCCTCACGGGCTCGCCTCACCCCAGCCCTGTACTATTCGGTTTACCAGTTATCCACCCAAAGTTATGTAACGTTATGCAATGGAGCTAGCAAGTTTTACCAAGGTGACAGCATTAGTCAAATGCCCCATTGAGTTGTTGCATGGGTGTATGTGTGGATGTGGATAGGGGAGGGGGAGGGAGGCAGAGTTTGCAAAAAAGGATATGTCATAGTTTTAATATATGAGTGTGGCTAGTGTTGCCTTTGCTGCATTTTCTATGAATGTGTCATTCAACTATGATTGCTGTTTCCAGTAAACAGTCACCTATGAGAGCTGCTGCAAGAATTTTGTGAGAGAGCTGTCATTGTGGGACACAAATATCTTTTCACCCAGCGGATTGACTGTCTGGTTTGGCTCACTCTCCCACCTGCAGGGAGCTGTGTGGACTGTGGGGTGAACCAAACTGAACTAGGACTTGTAAACAGAGGAGATGGCTTCACTCCACCCTTGATCGATTGATGCACTAGCCAGATGGCATCTGCTAGATCTAGCAGTATGCTTGTATAACAGATTGTAAGCATATAAACTGGTAAATTACTGACTGTAGCATGGGCAGTTTGCACAGTTTGAGTTCCACAGGCAACTGAGGGAGAAGTGTATGTTGAGTATTTGTATATTTTCTTATGGTCATAGGCTACTAGGAAGCCCATCAGAGAATGCAGATTTGTCCCTCCACGAAGGGACCATGGGCCTTTGTCGGGTGATGGGCCATGAAGAGGGTGCCAACAGACCAACTCTTATCGGCTGACATCAGCTGAGCTAATCAAGTCAGTCTGTCAACAAGGTGTGTCCAAGGATTCTAGAGTAGGCCTATAAGGATGGGTAATCTAATGTTAAAGCCTGGATGCCACTGGTGGTGCAGTCTATTGTTGAGAAAAACTAAATAGTGAAAATGTAATTTTGCAAGAATAACTAAATATTACTATCTGAAATTTTATGACTCAATTAATTTTTGTCAAGGGGGGCGGTTGGTCCAAATTACTTTTCGTTATTTATTGGGTTATGGTGATGCTATTTATGCACAAAGTAAGAGACACCATATACATCAATTATAGCCCACATAACCTGATCTAGGACTTTTATTTTTTTATCCATATATTTATGTCCAAATTTGTTATATTTTTTCAAATCACGTCTTCTCCAATATTAATTGCTCTACTCCCGTGAAACATATATGGTGTAAGGACCTTCCTTTGGCAATGAAAACAATAGCTCTACATTTTACTGAAAATCCTTAGTTTGCAGAATATGAATTTTTACTTTTTAGTTTAGTTTAGTTTAGTTTTTTGTTAAGAGGCAGAAAAAAAATCTTTGAAAATTCAGTCCTTTCAGATATGAAGAAAAGCGAGCTGTTATTTTAATCAGACAAGTCTAGGCATAGTTTGAGTCTTTGTTTCATTGAAGTCAGTTGAAAAATGACAAAGGAGATGCAGTTCAAAGTTACAAAAGTTAAGTTTTGAGAAATGGGCTGTCAAAGTTTTTTAACAAACTGTAAATGCATAATGCATAATACATAAACATAACTAAATGATATCGTAGCATTTACCTCTTCATTTATTAGTAATCATATATAAAGTAATATTTCTTCATGTTCAATCATATATTTTAATGTGCAGGCATAAAATCTTCATTCTTGAGGCTCCTAGTCATCCCATGCCCTGGGGTGAGGCATGGTATTATCTCACAAGGAGAGGCTCTCATAGCTGTCCTAGCTACTCTTGGTTGCCGTTTTGTTCTAGAATAGTGTTTTTGACTGACGTCACGCCGTGGTGCATCATGGGAGCGTGACGCCTTAACAAACTCAATCACCATGGATCACCCAGACAGGCGACTGCGGTGAGGACAAGTTGTCTCACGGAGACTATAGTAGCTCCTTGGTATATCTTTGGGTCCTGCTTGCTTGTTTTTAGGTGTGAGTGTAAGAACAGTGATGCCACACTTCTGTTGCGTGATTGGGTGTTGGAATATGTCCAACACACACCCAGGTCTCTTTCCATGGCATTCCTAGAGTGCCAACTCGTGATGATCACCGCAGGTGTTTGATGAGGGGAAAGCAGCAGCCTCCGGTATCAAGGATTTTCAGAGCCCAGACTTCAAATCCTGACCTCTGGAAAGTTTGCAGAAGTGCCCAGAGCCCAGACTTTAACTCTGGAAAGTGTGCGGCACTTCATAACAGGTAATTATTATTTACCTCGTAAATTTTACTGAAAGCCCCGAGGAAGGACTAGCGCAGTTGTGCATGTATCTCTATACTTGTTTAGGGCCTTCATTTTTGTTAATATTACCACATTGATTTTTTTTATGTGGGATAAATTTATAATGTGTCAATGGCGGTTAACATATGAATTGAAATGGTGTTATCTTTGCAAAAATTCTGGAAGTACACAGTAAAATAAGATGGTCAGAATGTATGACAATGCATATGTGCATCCAGATATGTTCTGCCTCAGCTGATGGCTGGCTGACGATGAGATCTTGCTGTAACACACACTTCCTTCACCTATCAAACACCTTTGAAAAGCTTGTAAGTCTGCAGACTCTTGTGGGCCTTCGTGTTGTTCATGTTGTAGTCTGGGTTGGGTAAAGAAACCAGAAAATAGCAGATATGTCTGGCAGTGTCTAACTATTTGAACACATTTGTTCCTTTTCGATGGCGTATGGACCTCAATTAACACATGTAGTTTTAATTTATGTTCATATATCATCCTGTCCACCACCAAATGTGAATTTTAGTATTGAGAGTACTTCATTGGGTCTGAAAACTAAGGAAGTCCATAGGCAAGTCAAAGCGGGAGGTCTCACGGCCAACCACTTGGGGAGTTTGTTTACTAAAATGACGTCACAAGATCACGTGATCGAAAACACTATTCAACAGGGGCATGGGCTTTCTTATCCTTTTCGGTTTCCTTCTTTTTGAGTGTTTTCTTCTGTTTGTTTCTGATGATTCTTTGTTTTTCTTGAATTTCCATGGAGCAGTCAAGGGCTGCAGCTACACGCCTTTACTATACCACGGGAAGGGAGGTTATGCCACCTATCACTTTTGTTACCATTATAGTATGTAGATTTTCGTAAACAATGGCAGTACACAATGACCGATATGCATCAGGAGGCATTGACGCACTTGAGGCAGTGGGGGTCCATTACATGCCCTTAAAAATTATACTATTGCTAATTTTCATGAAATACTTCTAAAACAAATAAGTTTTTCACAATTTCATGACCAACCGCTCCCTAAAATACATAGGATACGTTTATGTGATATATCATTATTTGTATTAGATTATTCATAGGAAATTCTTGATGTGCTTGTGGCAAGAAAAAAATCCAGCCTTGAAGTATGCCATCATTTTATTACTAGACACCAGACGATAAGGAGGTGCAGAGTAATAGACCAATAGCCTCTTCCATTTTTTTTTTCAGTTTGTATTGTGCTGTTTGAATAGACGAGAGAAATATATGACAAGTGGCTGGCAGAAGTATATGACAAGTGACAGGCCGTTTTGAGTAATGATGCACTGCTTCATCTAAGTCATTATTAATGATCCAGGGAGTAAATTTTAGATAAATATCAACACTAGTAATATACAAGAACATAAAGAACCTTCTAGCTCCTAACAATTACCAGCCAAATGATTAAACAGTGATGTAGAGGAGAGAACAAGGTGGCCAGAGTCCAAAACATTAACTGCACCAGCCTGCCAAGTCTTCTCTCTTCTTTCATCTGCTCTACCGCACAATACACACTCATTCTGCACTTCCTATACCATTTGTCATCTCTGGGAAATAAAATGCTGGAGAATTCCAGGCAGCAGCTTCTTTTCTTGTCACAAAACCTGCAAGAATTATGACAAGTAGCAAAACATGGCGTAGCAGTGGCCTCGATGACTGAACTGACGCCTGACTGCAGTGGCACCAGCGAGCTACACGAGGGCGGAATTGTCAACTCTGAATTATCTACCAAACCTCTTTCTATCTATATTCCTTGACTTGCTAAACTATTGATAATAGGTATGACAGACTTTTTAACACCAATAGAAATCATATATGGAACCTTAAGCATTTTAAAAAGCACTATAGTCTATTGAATCTAACTTGAGCCTTTAGGCACGGCTCCCCTGAGCCGCACTAATGCCACATCACCCCATCACTCTCCTCAAAGGAGCTTGCTATCCCCCCCCCCACCCCCTCTCTCTCTCTTATTTACGTTATATATATCTTTTGCTTGGCTGTGCAGGACGCAAGAGTGAGGCCAACGTGAGTCTTCTAAGTCTTCCATGGTGGCAGAAGGGTGAATGGTGCAGCACCATAGCATGAGCCACGTTGCCAAGTGAAATGGAAGGTTTACAGAGTCGTTGTTTTTCCCTCAAATCTCAAGCCATTCATAACACCTTGCAGTCGTATTAAGAATATATATATATATATATATATATATATATATATATATATATATATATATATATATATATATATATATATATATATATTCCATAAATAGATAACATAAAGACTAACAGTGAGACATATCGCCATGTGCAGGTCATCGCTAGATGTGTAAACAATGGGGGTTTCCCTGGGCCAAGTCACAGGGCTCAAGTTAAGAGTCGATCGACTATAGGTTCAACTGGCAGCATGTGGTATAGAAGGAGTTAAATTTATCAAACAAGCTTAACCCCCTCACCCTGTCAAACATGGTGCTGCCCCAACCTAGGTGAAATGTGGATAAGTAGTTTGCTTCCTCCTACTTTTCTAAATTCCTTGGGCGTGTCTCTGGGGACGCGCAAGCCACTAGGGCAGGGCTACTCAACTGGCGGCCCGCGGTCCGAATCCGGACCTTATGAGTGTTGTAACTGGACCCCAACTTCCAGCAGTAGAAAAATATAACTGATTTACATGGTCCTGGTAGTGATAGATTCTTGCAAGTATATTTCCTTGCCTGACTGTAGGCCCTACAATCAGTCAAGGAAATACACTTGCAAGAATCCATCGCTAGGACTTTCATAATGTAAAATTATATTTTGCTACTCCTGGAGCTGGGGTCCAGCTACAATATTTAATCGGATCTCTGCATACATTTGTACTTGTCTAACTGGACCTTTGCTCATAATGGTTGAGTAGCCCTGCACTAGGGTATATATGGAACAGTGGCAGGGTAGGTGGGGGTAGGAGCCACGGAAATGCTGTGTAAACAAGTGGTTGCTCTATCTGTGGCGGGATATTTGAAATGTTAATTCATCACAACCTAATATTACTAATGTCTAATATCAATATAATCTATCTAATATTAATAATATGGCCTGGTTATAAATGTGAGAGGTTGTAAGTCACATACGTTGTAACTCAAGGACAATCTGTAACAAAAAAAGTTCATGTATGAAATTTTTTTTTACATATACAATTACATTCTAAATTATGACAATGGATAAAAACTACTATATTTTAAATAAGTGTCTACTGTATAGACTTAACCCAGCAGCAGCGACAGGCCAAATTTGTGGCTTTACCGTGTAGCAGCGACGGGCCAAATTTGTGCCATGATATAAACCCCCAAAATAGATGATACATAATCTGATCACAAATGCTTTGATATACGTATATTATGAAATGGTTTGTGTGAGGGGTGATTTTTTCTCAATTTTTTCGCTTGGAGGGACCATTAAGAAACATGATCCCCGCTGCTACTGGGTTAACTTAGCTCTGCTTGAAAAATGCTGAGGGGAAAGTATAAGTAGCCTTACCAATATTGGTGAACAGTGCAACACATTCTTTGAAGGAGCCAAAGACGTTTTCCTCTTCACAGTAAAGTCTGATGTCTGCATTCCCTTTAAGCAAAGTTTGAATTCCTCCTATAATACTAAAACAGCCACCAATCTGCAAAATCAACAATCTTACTTACTATAACCTATTTTACTTACTATAACCTTCTAGCATATTTAGTGTTGTATAAGGTTATTCAGTATTGTACATCTACCAGGCATATAGGCAGGAGGTAAAACTGTTCAAGCAAAGCCCCCTTCCCCAATAAAGGTTGACTCTTCGATGATTGTTCATGTATTACATATTTATTTCTGGAAGCTTTTGTACATTACTATAATACAGGATACTACAATGACGTATGAAATGACAGGGGAACTAAGGACCCTGTCACACAGCCTCCTTTCATTCACTTGGGACTCACACTCCTCAGTCTTTCTCCTCCCTCTTGCACACCTTCCACTAGAAGCAGCTCTCTCCCTCTGCCTTGTTGAGAGAGAGAGAGAGAGAGAGAGAGAGAGAGAGAGAGAGAGAGAGAGAGAGAGAGAGAGAGAGATTTACATAGATTTACATAGAAAATCAGACCACACAGACCCCATGGTCCAGACTTGGTGGTCTGTCCTTAAACCTAAGTGATTTTACATTAATCAGAAGACTCCAAAACGTTGCATTTCTACTCTAGTTGATATTAAGTTGAAGGAAGTGACGGTCGAGCTTATTTTTGAAGGAGTCAATCGTGTTACACTGGACCACTGATGATGGGAGCTTATTCCATTCTCGCACTACAACGTTGGTGAAGAAAAATTTGGTGCAGTCTGAATTTACTTGTCTACATCTGAGTTTTACGCCATTGTTCCTCGTGCGAAAAGTGTCATCGATCATAAACAATGTTGATCTGTCTACATTCGTGAAACCATTAAGTATTTTAAAACATTCGATCAGTTTTCCTCGGAGGCGACGCTTCTCAAGAGAGAACATGTTAAGGGTAGAAAGCCTTTCTTCGAGGATTTGTTGCGCAAGGAAGGATAATTTTCGTTCTGACGCTGAACACCTTCTAATTTAGCAATATCCTTTGCATGGTGGGGAGACCAAAATTGTACCGCATATTCCAAGTGGGGTCTGACTAAACTGTTGTAGAGCGGGAGTATTACATCTTTATTCTTAAATAAAAAATTTCTTTTAATGAAGCCCAACATTCTGTTCGCTTTATTTGCTGCATCGATGCATTGCTGTGAGAATTTGAGGTTTGACGCGATTTTGACCCCCAAGTCCTTGACGCATTGAACGCTTTTGAGTTTAACGCGCATTTCGTAATCAAACTTTTATTCCTCGTTCCAACTTGAAGGACCTGGCACTTGTCTACGTTAAAGGGCATCTCCCATCTATCCGACTGTTGAAATTTTGTGCAAATCCTCTTGGAGGCTTTGCCTGTCTTCGTCAGTGAGAACCGAGTTACCAATCTTTGTGTCGCCTGCAAATTTACTAATGCGGTTATTGAGTCCAACATCCACGTCGTTGATGTAAATAATGAAGAGCACTGGGCCAAGAACCGAGCCCTGAGGGACGCCACTAGTGACAGGCGCCCACTCTGAGTTAAATCCGTCAATCACTACTCTTTGTTGTCTGTTGCTCAACCAATTCGCGATCCATTGGTTTACCTGACCGTCAATACCTATTTGTTTTAATTTGTAAAGTAATTTATGATGCGGACTTTATCAAACGCTTTCTGAAATCAAGATAGACTACGTCCAGTGATTTGGTTACGTCATAAACAGTGAAGAGGTCGTTATAAAAGGTTAATAGATTTGATAGGCAGGATCTTTTGTTTCGGAAGCCATGTTGTGAGTCCCCAATTAATGAGTGGCTTTCAAGGTAACTCACAATTTTGTCTCTAATTATGCCCTCAAGTAGCTTACCTACAACCGAAGTTAGACTAATGGGCCTGTAATTACCTGGTACTTTTTTGTCTCCTTTCTTAAAAATCGGTGTCACGTTAGCCTTTTTCCAATCTGAAGGGACAATGCCTTGTCGCAAGGACATATTGAATACGGTTGTGAGGGAGGAGAGTATTTCGCTTTTTGTTTCTTTCAGCAGAGTTGGATATACTTTATCAGGTCCAGGACTTTTATTTGTTTTAAGTGATTTGAGGGCTTTAAGGACTTCATCGGGTTTTATTTCAAAGTTAGACAATGCATGCTCGGGATTTACATTAGTACTGGTGTTGGTGGTGGTGGTGGGAGGACTGTTATTATTAAACACCGAGGAAAAGTAATTATTTAATAGGTTTGCAACGTGTTGGCTGTCAGTCACTAGTGCACCGTCGCTGTTTATTAAAGGTCCAATTCCACTTCTGATCGCCTTTCTGTTGTTTATGTAACTGAAGAAGGATTTCGGATTATTTTTACAGTTGGCTGCAATATTTTCTTCATATCTACGCTTTGCCTGATGCACTAATCTTTTTACTCGTCGCCTTGCATCATTGTAAAGTCTAATGTTTTCGGGCGTGCTTTGGTCTTTCTTTAACCTGTAAGACAATTTTCTCTCCTTGACTGAGTGTTTAATTTCGCTATTAAACCAAGGTGGACTTTTATTAGTGTTAATTCGCTTCTCGCACAAGGGGACAAATGTGTCCTGCTGAGTGAGTAAGTGATTTTTAAAGTTTAGCCAGGCGTCCTCTGCATTGCCGTCATCTGATAGTTGCATATCTATTAGAGAGAGAGAGAGAGAGAGAGAGAGAGAGAGAGAGAGAGAGAGAGAGAGAGAGAGAGAGAGAGAGAGATTTACATAGATTAACATAGAAATTCAGACCACACAGACCATATGGTCCAGACTAGGTGGTCTTTCCATAAACCTAAGTGATTCTACATTAGTCGCATAGCTCCAAATCTTTGCATTTCTACTCTAGTTAATATGAAGTTGGAGGAAGTATCGGTCAAGCTTGTTTTTAAGGAGTCAATTGTGTTGCACTGGACCACTAAAGGTGGGAGTTTATTCCATTCTCGCACTACAATGTTGGTGAAGAAAAATTTGGTGCAGTCTGAATTTACTTGTTTACATTTAAGTTTTGTGCCATTATTTCTCATTTGCAAAGTGTCAAGATCATAAACAATTTTGATTTGTCTACATTCATGAAGCCATTAATTAAGTATTTTGAAACATTCAATCAGTTTTCCTTGGAGGCGGCGTTTCTCAAGAGAGAACAAGTTGAGAGGTGAGAGCTTTTCATCATAGGGTTTGTTGCGCAAGGAAGGGATCATTTTTGTTGCTCACTGTTGAACACCTTCTAATTTAGCAATGTCCTTTGCATGGTGGGGAGACCAAAACTGTACCACATATTCCAAGTGTTGTCTGACTAAACTACTGTAAACCACAAGTACAATATCTTCATTTTTTAATAAAAAAGTTTCTTTTAATGAAGCCCAGCATTCTATTCACCTTATTTGATGCATCGATGCATTGCTGTGAGAATTTGAGGTTTGACGCAATTTTGACACCCAAGTCGATCCTTGACATATTGAACGCTTTTGAGTTTGAAGCCACACATATCGTAATCAAACCTCTTATTTCTTGTTTCAATTTGAAGAACCTGGTACTTATCTACATTCAGAGTTTGGGAAAGATATAGGAGTAGGTAAAGTATTTCATAAGAGACAAGGGTGTGTGACCATAAAGAGGAAATACTGTCACCTCTCGATTAACACGAGTTTAAATAACGCGTTTTTGATGTAACACAAGTTGATATGTCATGCCCCGGGAGCTGGATTTTCTCTTTTTCTATTTTCCTACACATCTTCTGCGTGTATCGAAACACACGAGAAATTAATCAAGACAAGGTGAGGGTATTCGCCGGCTGCCTGGGATTGAACCCGCGACCAGCGTGACGGGAGAGCCACTCCTTACCAAGTCGGCCAAAGAGGTACCCCACTGGCTAAGTGGGTTATGGGAGGCTCATTCATCAGGCATAGTCGCCGCACTACACGACTTTCCCCCCTATGTAAATTAATTTCTGTGTGTTGAGACCTTTAGACTGTGACCCATTTTGGTGCACTATTTCCCAATGTCCCCATAGAGACATACCTCCAACACTTCCCATTTTCTATTACCCTCGGAGCATGGGCCATCCTACCTGTTACCCCTTCAGGGAAGCTCAACAGAACTGCAGGAGAGGATGCCCACTGCTATGCCACCACTGTCATGCCCCAGGAGCTGTGTTTTCTCTTTTTCTATTTTCCTACACGTCTTCTGCGTGTATCGAAACACACGAGAAATTAATCAAGACAAAGTGAGGGTATTCCCCGGCTGCCTGGGATTGAACCCACAACCAGCGTGACGGGAGAGCCACTCCTTACCGAGTCGGCCAAAGAGGTACCCCCCTGGCTAAGTGGGTTATGGAAGGCTCATTCATCAGGCATAGTTGCCGCACTACAGATATTTAAGGAGATACGTTTAACTAACGCGCTATGTATGTTCGATTTAACAAGAGTTTCATCGATGACATCACGCTCGATGACGTCACTGCGCGGAGACGCTGTCTTTCTCCTCAGCTGAAGCTAGCCGGCACCGTGAGAGGAATGTTTCTCTGGAATACGTACACTACATTTTGACCTCTACTATGGCACCCAAGCATCCTTCCACCACCTCACAGGAGGTGGAAGGACGGGGCGAGGAGGGAGGAGGGAGAATGGGGTGAGGATTCGGCAGACGATGACGACAACCAGTGATGCATCAACAGAGATGGTGAGTGTGAGGACGTGTTTTTGTTGTCAGTGACTTACAAATGTAATGTAGCAATTCTTTCTTTAGAAAATTTTAACTTAAAGGAGTTATCTTTGTCACCAATAGCATGGGTAGTCAAAGGAAGAGGAAGGGGGCAAGTGAAGCGGAGTGGCGGAGGTGAAGGGAGCGGCTGGTGACGAGAGCGCAGGGTGAGGAGGGACGGCGGCCGACGCAGGTGAAGAACAAATTTAAATAAAATGAGAATATGTGTTTTTGTTGTTTCTGTGATGTACTAATGTACTAATAATAATTTTTTTAAGGTTAGAGTAACAAAATCCCCAAAATAGGCAGACTTTCCCAGTGTCCAGGAATGTAGCCCCCCCCCTATTACCACTGTTTCCTATGGGGAAATTATGTTTAAATAATGCAACATCTCCAGGAATGTAACCCTCGCATTAATCAAGAGGTGACTGTATACATATTGAATCATTAGGGAGGAAACTCAAAAATGTATAAAAGCAGCAGCATAATCTCTTTGAGGTGATATCAGTTGGATAGAGTACTTTTAGGGAAAGACATATAAAAGCAGCTTAAATTAAGATATGAAATGTGACTGGAGTGAATGTGTAACAACCAAATTTCACTTCACTATATTCCCACATGACCTCTGCATGTAATGGAACACACAAAAAATTAATCCAGACAAGAAAAGGTTTTGCTGGCACCAGGGATCAAACCCGCGAGATGGTTAAGTCAATCCTTAACCAGCTGACCAAAGAGGTACCCCTCTCACAGAGTGAGTTATGGGAGGCTTGCCCATCAGGTGGGTCATAGCACTACACTACATGACTTCTCCTCCCTGCCTAGATTAATTTCTGTGTTTTTGTCACAAACTTCCCATTTTCTATGAACTTCGGAAAGCATGGGCCATCACTCTCCTTGTTATCCACTCGGGGAGACACAACAGAAACACAGGAGAGGATCCAACTGCTGCCACCAGTGTAATGACCGAATTTCACTTCACTGAAATCCCACACGACCTCTGCGTGTAATGAAACACGAGAAATTAATTGAAAAAAATGAAAGGTTTTGCCGGCGGCGGGGACTGAACCCGCGACCAGTGAGATGGGAAAGCCACTCCTCAACCAGTCAGCCAAAGAGGTACCCCCCTCGCTGAAAGAACTATGGTAGGCACGCCAATCAGGCGGGTAATAGCACTACAAATGGAATACTCATGATTAGAATGAAAGGCATACTTGTGGAATATAAAGAATAGCAAATGGGCAAAGAAATGCAGTTGTATGATACATATAGTATGCAAGTTAGGTGGGAGTATTAACCTTTTAAAGATAGGCAGAATGTGGTTAAATGGAGACTTTTTTGCCTAACAAACAAAAAGAGAGGGGTTTAAGAGGAATGGGTGAAAGTGAAAAAAGGAGACAGATAAAGTAGTGCAAGACAAAGAACTGATCAAGTGGAAAAATAAGATGGAAAGTAACTAAACTCTAGACTGATACAAGAAGAGAGAGACCCCAAAGTATGAAGAATGGTATGTGGGAAACCTGGGAGGTGATCTTTTCTAAACTAGAGCACAGTGTTTGGATGTGAATGCAAAGAACCACAGACTACTCTCGGTAGGCGGTGGCTGAGTGATAGCGTGCTGGGCCCACATTCACCGTGTAAGGGACGACGCAGGTTCGAATCCCCACACTACCGCATCGGATTTTTCAGTCACCGCCGAGTGGCTTAAAACTACCCACATGCTGTCCTGAAGACCACCCATCAACCCGGACTCTAGAGGAAGCCGTCCAAGTGAATCAAGGAGTTCCGGGGGGCAGCATGAGCCAAGAGAAGATGGCGCCACTATAAACACTAGCCTGCGCCATGACGGGCTGGGGCCGACTTCCATCCAGGCCCCTCAAAAGAGCCTACCGGCGCTACAGACGTACACATAGAAAAAAACAAAACACCTCTGAGTCCCGCAGCAAAATGTGTCAGATGTGTAACAAGGGTGTGGATGAGACTGTGGAGCATGTTAGAAGTATAACAGAGAGAAAAAAATTATGTCGTGTGTTTCACTGAGATGGGTGGTGGAGTGGATGTATTTTTTTAGATGACTAAAATAGACTAAATGATGTTGATGCTGGGGCTGAGTGGAGAGACAAGGACCTGTGACATCAAGATTGATATGGAACAACTAGCGAGTGTCAATATGTATAGTGTAACCTGTGAGAAAATGTGTTCTGATCAGGCAAAAAGATGACATGCATAAATATAGCACTATAGTCTTGTTGAGTATAAACAATATGGGTATCAAAATAAGGTGTATCAATTACAGTGTTATTGAGTAGTTAAGTATAGCAATGGGGTGATTTGGACAATTATATAGTACTGAAAATGGTGGGTAGAATGTTTGTAAAAAGAATGAAAGTGATCAAAATTTAGGATTTGGTGTGAAGAAACCAATAAAATGGTCTAGGAGAATTAAGAAACTAAGATGTGGAAACCTTAACCCCTTCACTTCAGCGACGCCGACGTTGGCGTCCAACGGGCGTCCGACGACGTCACCGTTAGTCCTCTTCTAAACCTCTTAGTCCTCTTCCATTTCCTCTTAATCCTCTTCTAAACCTCTTAAGAGGAAATTGAAGAGAATTAATAGGAATTTAGAGGAGGATTGAGAGGTTTAGAAGAGGATTAATCCTCTTCCATTTCCTCTTGACCCTTTCCATACTGTGACGCCAACGTCTGCGTCACGGATGGAAAGGGTTAAAACCAGAACTCCTTGAAACTCATTGATTCTCTTGAGAGGGTTAGAAAATGAAATTATAAATGAATAGTTCCATGACACCTGAAAATTATACAATAGAAGGTTTAATTAGATTTCTGTTAGATTTTTGTACAGCTAAGGAAGTTATCATAGTCAGTGGTTTCAATTTGCCACTACTAGAATGGAAAAATGATGGATATTTACAACATAACCTCCCTTCCTTGCATCACCATTTTTGGACAGGTTTGTTGGTCTTGGCTTAACTAAGTGGGTTCTGCCGACCACTTTTGTGCCATCCAGTAACATTTTGGAGTTAGTTCTAACTTTGGAAGAAGACAGAGTAGGTGACATTGAAGTCCTTCACCCTTCCCTGGTTGTGGCCACTACCCTGTATTATTTCAATATAATTTTTTATCTCCAGTTCTAAGTCAGGAAGGTGCTGCAATTTAAAAGAGCATGGAACTGAGAAAAATATAATCATATTAACAGACATCTTCAAGATTGAAGAGCACTGTTTACCTTCTCACTGATCTCTACATTCAAACCTGGAACATCAGCTCCACCTCCAAATGCAAGTCACCACCCAAATCTCTTAAAAATGCTTGGAAAAGAGCTTGGCATCACTACAAAGATTGCAGGAATACTTTCGGCAGGCAATCCCAAGAGGCTACAGCTGCCCTTGATCAGTTTAACATAGTGAACAGTAATTACAGGAAATACTTTATCCACTCCCAGATACAATATGAAAAACCACTGATCAATCACTCCAATTCTTCCTCTAAGCCATTTCATGCATACATAAGAAACAAAAAAGTTGGAGCTCCATCAGTGGGCCCAATCAAGTTACCTGATCGCCAACTGATTGGTGACTGTATGATAATGTCTGAGGCATTTGCTGATAATTTTGCAGCCGTTTACTGATAATTCCATCCTCAACTCTTGAAATCTTGCCCTGCTCTAGCTAAGCCACTATATTTAATCTTTAATGAGTCTCTCCTATCGGGCAGGGTGCCATCCGACTGGAAGAAATCCAACATAGTGCCATTGTTCAAGAAAGGATCACTTTACACACCTCTTAATTAAAGGCCAATTAGTCTAACACAGTGGTTCCCAGACTTTTCTGGTTACGACCCTAAATACAGTCCCTACATAAGTTCCTGGCAACCCTAAATGCATGTAGTATCTATTTCAAAATACTTTTATATGTTATACTTTCAGAGAGATATCATTTTATCCTCCTCCTCCTCTTCACTCACTGGCTGGTCAGCAAACGAGTATTATCCGTGCATGTTACTCGTATGACATGCTGTATTGTATGTGTATGGATGCTTTATTACAATGCCACTTTTGTTAGCATGTGTTTAGGAGAATAAGGTCCCCCACCAACGATTGCTCAGCAAACTATTGGCGCACGGTATCTCGGGTAACATTCACAATTGGCTTGTGGACTGGCTCTGTGAGCGGAAACAGAGAGTAGTTATAAACGGTGTTACATCTAACTGGCTCGACGTCAGAAGCGGCATACCTCAAGGATTAGTGCTTGGCCCCATGCTCTTCTTAATTTATGTTAATGATATCGATGATGGGTTCACTTGCAAAGTATCAAAATTTGCTGATGACACAAAAATTGCTAGTAAAGTAACTGCGACACTCGACAAAGAAGCTTTACAATTAGATCTAGATCGACTTGCATGTTGGGCCAATCAATGGCAAATGAAATTTAACGTTGACAAATGTAAAGTGTTGCACATCGGAAAAAATAAGTCGCGTTCGGTACGTAATGAATGGCCAACAACTTTCTGCAGTAAGTAAAGAAAAGGATCTTGGAATCACTATATTAAGGGGGGATCCTCGATTCAGAAAACCTTTTTTATTATTGCCATTAGAAACTTCCCGTTTTCTAGTATTGAAGAGCATGAAAAGAAATGGGTTTGCCATAAGTTTCATAGATATCTGATTATTTTTTTTTTTTTATAAATATTTTTGTTAAAATTTTTGGTGTTTTTTTAAGTTTTAATATCTCTCTTCTAAATACTTGCAGAACATTTTACTTGGCATTTTCTGAAAGTATGATGTATATGGAAACTTTTCATCTTATTTTATTTTCCGTAATTTGTTTATTTTCAAAAGTATGAATAAATAAGTAAAAATATCACATTTTTAAAGAAACTTTATTTTCAAACGCATGTACTTTATAGAAGATCAACAAAAAACTTCATTTTATAAGATTAAATTATTCTTTTATGTCCCACTAACTGAGAACTGAAAAGAAAATAAGAATTGATGTAAGTGGTGATGAGATATTTCCAATCAGATATCAGTAACTCACTAAAAAACAACATTTTGAGAAAATCGCGTTTAAAGATTTTACATGTAAATTTCACATAGAAATATTAATCCTACAGTTTTTTTGCACATATAACATTTGTTCCAGAATTTTATAAGGAACATAAAGCAGTCATTGTTTTGTTTGGAAACGAAAAAAATATATGGTAAATGTTGATGTCTTTGGTGGTCACTCTACGGTTCCTTAAAATTTTCCTCCACCATATCCCCTCACTTTTTCATCCTTGCTTATCTTAGATCTTTTCCTCCTTGGAAGGGATATTTCCATTGACTTTTGGAGTCTTTTCTTTTCTAGTTTGACCTCGGTTCCAGATTCTGATATCCCTCCAAAGATTTCATGGAGCAAGGAACTTTCAATGTATCCTTTGTTATGTTCCAAGACGGTCATGTGGAAAGCAAACATAGTTGTTTGAGCACCATGAAACTTGGTTTTCAAGCATCTTTTCCACAGTTTGCTATGGAAGGATTCATTTTCGTTTAGCGTTCTCCCTTTAAACATCGTGAGAGAAGAGTAGGTTGTGTCAAGTCTATATATACACCAAGCACAAGGTTCAGTTCACTCTCTGAAAGGTCAAGTTTTATTTTCATATTTTTATGAGAGGGTGGTGGTCTCTTCTCAGCCAAGGCTTTCTTATAAAAACACCAAGAATCCACCCCTTCTGGACATCTGCTATGTTTTGGAATTTCATCTGTGCTTGTCAGATGGAAAACTGCGTGCCACTCACGCCGAGTCAGTCCCGCATGGCAGCAGCAGCCTCTCGCTCCACCCAAACTGTCATACTGCAGTATGTAATAAAAAACATACTTCAGTGGTCTAAATAACGTATAAACAATAAATATATGACCACTCATATGGCAACAGTACGCACTCAGCTGCCTCGTGGGGGTGGGATTTAACAGCGCTGAGACCTTTAAAATTTAAAGTTCTCGTACGGCTGGCGCAGCACTGAACTCTCCGAGCCCGGGACTACTTGAAACCATGAAAACCTAACAATGACAAATTTGAGCCCAAACCATGATTTGAATCGAGGATACCCCCTTAAGCGATTTAAAGCCTGGTCAGCATTGTTCAGAGGTAGTTAAAACTGCAAACAAATTGGTTGGCTTCATTGGACGAGTCTTTAATAATAAATCAGAAAAAGTAATATTAAAACTGTATAATTCGTTGGTTCGACCCTGTCTAGAGTACTGTGTACAGTTTTGGTCTCCCTACTACAGAAAAGACATAGAAAAGTTGGAACGGGTTCAACGAAGAGTAACAAAGATAATTCCTAGGTTGAGAAATTTATCATATGAACAAAGGCTTAAAGAAGTAAATTTATTCTATCAAAACAAAGAATGCGAGGCGATCTAATAGAAGTGTTTAAAATGTTTAAAGGATTCAGTGATATTAATGCGGAAGATTACTTCACAATTGATCGATCAAATAGAACAAGAAGAAATCAAAATTTGAAGATAAGTGGTAAAAGATTCTCGTTGCACGAAGCTAAACACTTCTTCTTAAATCGAGTTGTTAATGTTTGGAACTCTCTACCTTGTGATGTCGTTGATAGTACAACAGTTAAGGCCTTCAAGAATAGATTAGACAAGTATTCTGAATCCAACCAGCAACTAAGATATTACTCATTGTCGTAATAACGTTAAGTTCTTTCAAATACTGGTGTCTTTGTCCGCTTTTATCGCCCGGTTAGTGGTAGCAGTAACGGTAGTTCTTTCCTCTTTCCTACATAATTTCCATGCAGTTTTTCCATGCTGCATGGTTCTTTTTCCTTTCCTGCCAGCTTTGGCTGGAGGGATGGGGGGGTGGGGAGGAGCCTTCGCCTTTGCTGTCCTTCATCTTCCACCTTTGATTAGATAGTTAGTGTAGCTTGTCACAAACAGCCTCGTAGGGACCAGCAGGTCTGCTGTTGTTTGTTCTTCCTTTGTGTTCCTTTGTACTTAACCCCTTCACTCCAGCGACGCCAACATCGGCGTCCAACTGGCGTCCAACGGCGTCACCGTCTGGAAAGGGTTAGTCCTCTTCTAAACTTCTTAATCCTCTTCCATTTCCTCTTAATCCTCTTCTAAACCTCTTAAGAGGAAATGGAAGAGGATTAAGAGGAATTTAGAGAAGGATTGAGAGGATTAGAAGAGGATTAATCCTCTTCCATTTCCTCTTGATCCTTTCCATACTGTGACGCCGACATCTGCGTCACAGTATGAAAAGGGTAAATAATTTAACTACATTACTGCCAAATCTAAATCTAACCTAACTGTGATTTTAAAAATCAGCCTTTATGGTATTATGTAATTGTACGCCAACCTGTATGTGTGCATATGTTTGGCCAGTCCACCACCGAAACTTATCCTGCACTTATTGAACTTGCTCGGTAAAGCCTTGGATATAGCACACTGACCCCAAAAAACATCAAAGCAGTAATTCATTATATTGAGGTCTGTAGAAGCGATGGTTTGATGTATTTTGGATATTGGATAAATTGGAGTCTTTTAGGTTTCAGTACACATATCTATAAATCAGATCAAAATCCGGGTTATACGGTTCGTGTGTGCATGGACAACATCAGGATGGATGTAAATCAGTCGAAGATCTGGTTTGTAGCTAGGAATTTGGCGAGAGTCTGGACCATGTCGTTTCAGAACAAAGACTGCCTGTTGTTTTTAAAGATTTTGTCACACCACAGAGGGAACATATGGGCCTGTGTCGGTTAACAGCCCATGAGGGATGCCGACAGATTGGCTATCGGCTGACACCGACCAAGTCGGTCTGTCGATGGAGACTGGCGTGTCTCTGAATAGGCTCCACGTCTTTCACGTCCCTCCTGAATCCTCATTGGAGTAGGGCAAGAGGAACCACTCATTGGATGATTAGATTTTTTGATCATATAAGCACACACAGGGAAGTTAACTTTCAAATTGAACAATAGTTTAGATTTGTACGTGTGCACAAGAAAATATATCTGCCAACCTTAAAACTAGTCCAAAGACTTTCTTCAATTATATAAACAAAGAGGTGATCAGAAGTGGGACTGGACCCATAATTGACAGCAATGATAAATTAGTAACTGAAAGACAGCGTGTTGCGAACTTGTTGAACAATTATTTTTCCTCGGCATTCAATACTACCAGTCTTTCCATCACTACCACAAACATCAGCGATGACAATAGTATTAATGATAATTCCACACAGACCTTGCCCAACTTTGTAATAATTTCCGATGAAGTCCTAAGTACTCTCCAATCTCTAAAAACAAATAAAAGTTCAGGACCTGACAATGTACAGTACCCTCCCGAGTTTCGCGGTTGCTTCGTTCCGCAGGTATAGTGCTAAACTCGCGGATCGCAAAACTAGGGTATTGAAAACACTGAAAGAGCGCTTATTTGTTCCGGCCCGTGGAGAAGCTGACTTTTTTTCCCCACTTTACTCCCTTGTTATCTCTAAATACATACTGTGTAAAAAGGAAAAAAATGTGAAGAGAGAACAGGTCATTTTGAAGCCGCAGCTGAAGGCGGCTGGCTGACTGGCTGACAGTTCTGAAAACACGCTTGTGATTGGCCGAGTTCGATGACATCATCGACAGCACTCATCCAATCAGAGGCCTCTAACTATGATGAAACGAAAGCTCTGTGAATCTGAAGTTAACGTTGATAGTTAAATCATTGGTTCATAGCTTTTACCGCGGGCCACTAGTGCGCATCTCTGTGAATCTCGCCCCAGCACATGTGAACACGGTCACCCAACTGCTAGTTTCTCGAGAATTTTGTACAGAGATTCAAAGTCGGCTGCATTTCACGGGATACTCATTGAAATTCTAGTCAGAAACTCAGCCACCAGCATGTCGGTTATTTTCTCATGGGGTCGGTAAGTTGTGGTCACAAGAAGAAGAAGAGCGTATCAGCTGATCCATTGACTATACCAAGGCCTTTGACTCCATAAAGAGGGAAAAGATCGTGGAAACCATGATGAAATATAAGGTGCACCCCACAATAATAAACACAATAGCCAACATCTATAAAGAGGATAACACCCTGATAAAATTGACAGAAGACAGACAAACAGAGATACCAGTCACAAGTGGTATAAGGCAAGGGTGTACCGGCTCCACCACATTATTTAAACTTATTACTTATGCCATTATGATG
Organism: Eriocheir sinensis; assembly: GCF_024679095.1. Taxonomy (NCBI): domain Eukaryota; kingdom Metazoa; phylum Arthropoda; class Malacostraca; order Decapoda; family Varunidae; genus Eriocheir; species Eriocheir sinensis. The sequence continues at coordinate 430,021 of NC_066535.1, forward strand.
AAACTGGAGGAAGGCAGAGGCTTCAATAACACCAACATTCACATAAATAGCCTGTTCTTTGCTGATGATGGCCTACTACTGTCTCACAGTATAGACGAGGCACAACACAGCATTAGACTATTAACAGAAATAAGTAGAGAATGTGGACTGGAGATAAATAAAAATAAGAGCAAGATCATCATCTATAACTTAGAAAATAGTCCACAACAGATAGAAAACATACAAGTCTGTGAAGAAATCAAATATCTGGGCCTAACTCTACTAAACAACAGAAATATCTTTACTAAACAAAAGAAAATTATGATAGAGAAGGCACAAAAGCTGGCCAATCTTACATACTCAATCATAGCGAAAAGCTGTCATAAAATCACCGTAGGGAAAGCCTATTGGAAAAGTGTGTGCCTACCCTCAATTCTATATGGAGCAAATGTTATAAATTTTACTGAAAGAGATATCCAACAACTACAGATCATTGAAAACAGTGTGTACAGGCATATACTGGGAGCACCAAGATTCGCCCAAACCTGCACGCTGCGAGGTGAAGTTGGAGCTTCAAGCATGAAGAAGAGAATAATGGAGGGTAAATTACTATATCTGAAATCTATCATAGACGCATACACCACAACAACACAGGAAAATCTAACAAGAGAGGAAGATAACAGAAACAACTTGTTAAAAGAAGTATATAAAATGGCAAAAGGAAATCAGCAAAATTGGATAAAAAACATCAATAAGTACTTAGAATGCTCCAAGCTAACTCTGAGAGATATTGGAAAGTTAAAGAAAGAAGAAATTAAGGAAAAGCTGAGGAGCTGGGACACAGTAGAATGGAAACAAGAAGTCCAAAGTAAAAGAAGCCTTGAATTATATAAAATATACAAGCCTGAAATAAAATGTGAAGAACTTATATACGACAATACACCATCATCAGTTACACTCTATAGAGCCAGAACAAATAACCTAGCACTCAATGATAGGAAAAGATTCTACAATGAAGACACAACATGCATCATGTGCGGGGCGGAGGAGGAGAACCTCCAGCACTTCCTGTTGTATTGCCCGGGGTACCAGGGCGTGCGCCGGGCAGTGCAGGCGCTGCCGCTGCCGCTGCCAGCTGCTGCAGGAGAACATATCACGCCGCTTGGATGCCTCCTCTTTACCGACGCAGAGAAAAATAAGGACAATATACACAGAATGTGGTTATTACGGGAAAAGAGAAGACAACAAAAAGAACAACAAGCTACAATGATAGTAACAGCAGTGACAGAAGAATAAATCAAGACCGAGAGAACACTAGGAGCTGCCGTTGCAAAGGCAATAGCTCCACATCTACATCTACATCTACATCGATTCAGTAGCTATCCGCGTGTTTATTCCAGTACCACAAGGAGTTCCACAAAGCTAGATAAGCTTGGAGCAAACAGGTTGAGCAGGTCTTGGACTTGAGTCTTGTCCAAGCATATCCACTGCCTCATCGTGTCTGGGTCCTCACTGCTAAGTTCTCGTAGCACTTAACGTTAGCAAGCTGTAAAACACTCTCCCTTTGTCTCTGAACTAACCACTCACGAACCAACAAATGCTTTCTTTTCTTTTTTTTCTGTTTATTCATCAAACACCACAAAGCAAACTCTGCTACGTCTGGATCCATTGTTTGTTTTTCTTTTCAGCTGATATATCCCAGAATGCAACAGTCCTCTGTTTGGCCAAACTTGAAGATAAATTCGAGGCAGAAGTTTATCGGGAGATAATTTTGGTGGTAAATTCCGCACCTTTTAGCTGCTGGTGTCACACTGGGCCTTTTTCCTCCAACTGCATTGGCGATAGTGGCGACTGGCAACTCCAACTTTTCCAGGTGTGCATCACACACAGCCAAGGTCGGTTGTCCGTATTCACAACGTAAACGAAGCAGTTGAGTTGTATTGATTAAATAGTAACCTAAGCAGCTCTGCCAGTCTATTTTATGAGTTTCTTGGTTGGCCATTTTCCAGCATGCTCCTCACTCCTCAGCCACTGCCGTCGTCTGTTTATTTACATAGTACAGTCGTGCAGTTGCTCGTACCCCCAACCGTTTTCCATCCGTATGGACAACTGACAACTCGCTCCTGGTTGGGTGTATGGGCAACTACGGTTGCCAGCAGCCCCAATAGTTGGAGGAAAACAGTGTGTGACCGCCTTAAGGAATCACGCATGACGCCAACGGTAGGTAGATGCGACCCGTACATGTCAAAGCAGCACGAAACTCAGGGCAATAATGTGCGAAAGTCGGGATGGTAAGAATTAAGGATTAAGCGCGAAACTCGAAGATCGCGAAACTCGGATAGCGTGAAACTCGGGAGGGTATTGTATATCCTACTTAAAGAAATAAAGGGTGAAATACTCTCTTCCCTCACAACTGTACTCAATATATCCTTGTGACAAAGCATCATCCCTTCGGATTGTAAAATAGCTAACGTAACATCGATTTTTAAGTAAGGAGACAAAAACGTACTGGGTAAATACAGACCCATTAGTCTAATATCAGTCTAATATTCGAAAGCATAATTTGAGACATAATAGTAAGTTACCTTGCAAGTCACTCATTAATCAAAGATTCTCAACATGGCTTCCATAACAAGGGATCTTGCTTGTCGAAACGTTTGAGATTTTATAATGACCTCTTCAGTTTATGACGCAATCAACTCACTGTATGTAGTGTATCTCAATTTTCAGAAAGCGTTTGATAAAGTCTCACACTATAAATTACTTAATAGAATATATTAACTAGGTATCGATAGTAAAGTATACCAATGGATCGCAAATTGGTTGAGCAAAAGACAACAAAGAGTGATGATCAATGAATTTAACTCAGAATGGGCGTCCGTCACTAGTGGCGTCCCTCAGGACTCAGTTCTTGGCATAGTGCTGTTTATAATTTACATCAATGACATTGACGTTGGACTGAATAATCACAACAGTATATTTGCTGACGACACAAAGATTGGTAATTCAGTCCTCACTGATGACAACAGACAAAGCCTTCCGGAAGATTTGCATCGATAGATGGGAGATGTTGATAAGTGCCAGGTTCTTAAGTTGGTACAAAAAATAAGTGGTTCAATTACGAAATGTGCAGCATTAAACTCAAAAGCGTTCAATTTGCCAAGGAGCTGGGTGTCAAAATCATGTCAAACCTCAAATTCTCACAGTAATGCATTGATGCAGTGAAAAAAATTAACAGATTGCTCGACTTCATTAAGAGAATTAAGGTTCTCATTCAAGAATAAAGATGTAATACTTTCACTGTACAATAGTTTAGTCAGACCTCATCTAGAACATGCAGGGCAGTTTTGGTTTCCCCATAAGGCAAAGGACATTGCAAAACTAGTAGGTGTGCAACATAGGGAAACAAAGATGATCTCCTTGTACAACAAACCTTTTGACAAAAGGCTCTTGAGAAACGTCGCCTCCGAGGAATTCTGATCGAGTGTTTAAAAATATTCAACTGTTTTACGAATGTGGACAAATCCAAATTGTTTTTGATGAATGACACGTTCTGGACAAGAAATACAAATAAATTCAGAAAGCCACAAATTTTTCTTTAAAACCATTGTAGTGCAATAATGGAATAGACTGGCACCTTCAGTGGTTCAGTGCAGTACCATTAATTCATATAAAAATAAGTTTGACTGCCACTTCCTTCGACTTGATATAAAACAAAGACTTTTTTGTTTGTTTGTTTTGCCCTTGAGCTGTTTCCTCTGCTTAAAAACAATGTGGAAGAAAAATGAGATTATCAAACAAGACAATAAAGAAGCACAAACTACTAAAGTGGTCAACAATTAGTATCTTACCATAAAGAGGAAGCCAATTATTATGCTCCCTGTTCTTAACTGGAAGCAGCAACACTTGGAGGGTTCCCACAGATCCATCTGTAGAAAAAGACAAAAATTAATATAAGTAAAATAATTTTTAAAAAAATACATATATACAGTATCCACTGAATAAATAATATCCATGAGTGTTTGGTTACAAGATGCTGACAAATTATCAAGAAATGATGTACAGGGTGCTAATATAAAATTATATAATTTTAACCTATCCATGTTCATAACTAAAAGTTATGGACTTGTTGCATCAGTTAAATGGCAGGAAGAAGCTGTTGTGGGTGTGGTGTGTCTGTGGTTCCTCCGTGCCAGTTTTCATTGTCACCATTGTGCGTGAGCGGCCAACCCACCCATCTAGACTCCGACCACATGAACACGTGGATCGAGTAACAACAAAGACACACACACACACAGTGTTGCCAACTCAAAATTTATAAATCCGCTAGGATGGCCTAAAAAATCCGCCAGATGATAGGTGAAGCTATAGAAACATGCCACTAGATTGGACTTGAAAATCCCAGTTATTCTTGTCAATTTAAAGATTTTTCCCGCTAGATAATGTGCAATTCCGCCAGATCTAGCAAAAAATCCGCTAAAATGGCATCACTGCACACTCACGCACGCACATACCAGACTCATCATGAACCATGGAAGAAGTTTCTCACAAACAAAAATGGCTTTGCCGTTTCCTAGTGTGTGTTAGAACTTACTTGGTGAGTGGTTCATACAAACCAAACGTACCCAATGGCAAGAAAAGAGCAGTGTTAAAGATGACTGCTCTCTTCTTGCCAAGAGCTAGGTTTCGTTCATGTGAGCCACTCACCAAATACGTTCTAACACACACAAAGAAATGGTGAAATCATTTATGTTTGTCAGAAACATCTGCAATGGTTCCTAATGAGTCTGGTGAGTGCGTGTGTGTGTGTGTTTGTTGTTAGTCGATCAATGTGTATGGGTGGGTTGGCCGCGCACGCGCAGTGGTGACAATGAGAACTGGCATGGAGGAACCACAGGCATGCCACTGCCACACCCACAACTGTTTCTTCCTTCCATTTAACTGCTGCAACAAGTCCATAACTTGGGTAATGGCAATACAAGCCGCGACAGCCCTTACTTTAGCAGACGACGCCATGTTGATACAGGGCAAGTTTTTTGTCTACATTCAGTGGCGCCACCAGGGGGTGGCCTGGGGTGGCCGCGGCCACCCCTGCAAATCTGCTGGCCACCCCACTGGCCACCCCACTGGCCAGTCACAAATATCTATTGCCAGTTTTATTTTACAGTGTTGCCAGCGCTTGAAAAAAAATTCAAGATCTTTAAAAATTAACCCTAACCTTTGAAAGCTTGAAAGAAAAAGTCTAAATCCCCAAAATCTTGAAAAATCTACACCGACTGTATAAAAGTCGTATAAAATGTGTGAGAGAGAGAGAGAGCACGATCGAGAAAGGAAGGTCCAGCGGCGAGCTCACTTCTCAGGCGTACGTGACGTCACGATCGTGGCGCGCTGCTCAAATTTATCACGCGTTCGGCTTCAGCTCTGGGCTACGCTCGCCCCATGGCTCGCCCGTGATGCGCTCGTCAGTCGCTGTTGAGGCCACCTCCGTTAAATATATATTTTATGAATGAAGAAAAAATCTGAAGAGGGTTTCAAAAATTTGAAAAAGGCAACCTTCAAAGATGGGGGACTTTTAGGCCATGCTAAATCCGAAGTACATACTAATGCAATGTTAGCATGGGCCGAATATCAAAAGTCTACAGAAGGCACGTCCTCTCTCTTAGCCTCCTTAAATGCTGAACATAACAAGTTAGTGAGGGAAAACCGAGAATACATAAAAATTGTCGGAGAAACCCTACTCCTCACAGCTACACAAAACATCGCACAAAGATCACATAAAGAATCAGAGGGTGAGAATAAAGGAAATTTTCTCTCTATCATGGAGCTGATGGCCAAACACAATCCCATGGTAAAAAAAAAAATGACAGGTCAAAGAAACGCAACGTACCTTGGACATGAAACCCAAAATGAAATTCTCGATTGTCTTGCTGAAATGGTCCGCACCTCAATAATTACCGAAGTAGCCCAAAGTGAGGCTTTTAGTATTTTGGTTGACGAGACCAAAGACATGAGCAAGAAGGAACAGATGTCCTTTGTAATAAGATACTATTACAATGGGTTAGTATGTGAAAGCTTCCTTGCCTTTGAGGCAGCACAGCGCCTGGATGCTGCAGCACTTTCACAGAAAATAATACAAATTTTGCAGAACCATGGCCTTGACTACAAAAAACACCTAGTAGGGCAAGCATATGACGGAGCTTCAGTCATGAGCGGAAAGAACACAGGTGTGCAAGCACGCATTAAATCAGAGGCCCCATTAGCTTTTTATGTACATTGCAACGCACACTGTTTAAATTTAGTATTAGTTGACAGTGTGAAATGCATCCCTGAAGCTAACTGCTTCTTTTCGCTTATGCAGAAACTGTATGTCTTTGTGTCAGGGTCGTATGTCCATCAAAGGTGGCTTGAGATACAGACGGAGATGTTTCAGGGCCCCCCAAGGGAGTTACAAAGGCTGATAGACACACGGTGGGCATGTAGGTATAATGCTTGCAAGACAGTGAGAGACAGACTGCCAGCCATCATGCGTCTACTAAAAGAAATATCAGAAGAGCAAAATGGTGACAGAGCTACAGAGGCAAGAGGTTTATCAGCCCAAATAGATATCAAGTTTGTTGCCCTCCTTGTAACATTTACCAGTGTTCTTGCTGAGATAAAATATGTCAGATATTTTGCAGTCCCCGCAACTGGATTTGGGCACAGCTGTCACACTTGTTGACTCTCTTGTTGACACATTAGAGAGCTACAGAGAGGGCTCTCTCTTTAATGACATCTGGGACAATACTCTGACTCTTACTGAACAATGCAACATCAGTGTGACACATCCTCCAGGCCGTCAGGTCAGACCAAGCTCTAGGCTTGAAGGGCATTACACATTCAGTCCAATAGTTCAAAGACAAGTTAACACAGAGAAGGAGTCATTTCGGACAGGTTCATTTATTCCAGTTATTGATGTGCTTCTCTCTGAGGTGAGGAGAAGATTTTCCAAAGAAAACTGTATCATAATGAAAGGGATACAGGCCATGAATCCAAGCAGTCCCACATTTTGTGAGAAAGATGTAGTGTTTCCATTTGCCTCACAATATAACTGCAGCACTGAGGATCTACTATACGAAATCCCCCAGCTCAAGCGCATTCTTGAGAGGAAGCGAGCTAGTAGTGAGGAAACACCAAAGAGTTTAATGGAGCTCACTGCCTTTCTGGAGCCATATAGGGAGGTATTCCATGAAATGTTTAAACTGTGCAAAATTGCACTTGCATTACCTGTGAGCACCTCATCCTGTGAACGCAGCTTTTCTGTGCTTAAGTTAATCAAAACAGCCTTGAGAAGTACCATGACTGATGAGCGTTTAAGCAATTTGGGGGTGCTCAGTGTGGAATCAAAAAGGGCTAAGGCCATAAATCTTGATGAGTTTGTGGATGCGTTTGCCAAAAAACACAGCAACCGGCGAATAATGTTGTTCTGATAATGCAACTGCAGCACTGAGGATCCGCAACAGGAGAATAAAGTTGTAATAATAGTACTAGTAAAATAAAATTCCTGAAATTATGACTTTTTAATTCTGGTGTGCCACCCCAAGATTTTAAGTGGCCCCCCCATGGCCACCCCTATGAAATTTTTCTGCAGGCGCCACTGTCTACATTGTGGATGTGGATATGGGCACCCGACCTTTGCCGTGTGTGTGACGCACACCAGGAAAAGTTGGAGTTGCCAGTTGCCCTAGGTGGCGCCAATGTGGCGGGAAGAAAAAAGCCCTGTGTGACACCAGCTTACGGATAACCGTGAACTCGCTCCCGGTTGGGCGCACGGGCGTTGCCCGTAGCCCCAACAGTTGGACGAAAACGGCCAATGTGACACCGCCTTTAGGCAGTGAAGCCGCTGATAGGGTGGGCGTCTGCGATGACGTCATTGGACTCCCAGCAAATCACAAGCGTGTTTTCAGAACTGTCAACCAATCGTAAGGCAGCCGCCTTCAACTGCAGCTGTTGCCTTCCAGCCACCTGTCTCTCAACCTGCTATACCCCAGCTTGAATTCCAACCACTGGTCTGTGAGAATAGGGTTCAGCCTAATTCAGGTTCAGCTCCTACTCACTTAATGGATACTCTTATAGCTTACAATCTGAAAGGTTTAATGCCCAAGGCTGAAGTTCAGAAATTTGGTGGTGACGTAACTCAGTATAAGTTGTTTGTCAGGGCATTTGATAGTATAATTAGCAGTAATTAAGCTCACTGATGAGGAAGAAAAGCTCTTGTACCTTGAACAGTTCACCTTTGGTAAACCAAGAGAAATTGTTAGAGCTTGTGGTCATATGGGACAAGCAGAAGGATATAAGGAAGCAAGGCGTCTCTTGGAGAAGAAATATGGCAATGAAGAAAAAATAGCTGTGGCTCATGTTAACAAGATATTAGGATGGCAAAACTTAAAGGATGATGATGTCAAAGGATTTGATGACTTCTCTGTTATGCACAGGACTTGCCTTAATGCCTTATTAGGAGGTTCACAGGGAGCCAAGGAAGTTGAACACCCTCGGACTATGAGGAAGATAGTGGAGAAGCTTCCACATCCAATGCAGGATAGATGGAGAGTTAAAGCAAATAAGGTTTTTGAGAATAGCAATAGAACAGTAACATATAAGGATTTGGTGGAATTCATTGAACAAGAATCTAGGATAATGGCTGATCCTTTGTTTGGGAAACATCTTTTTAGGTCAAAAGGTACAAAGAAGGATGGCAAATCACAGAGTTTAGACAGCAAATCAAAGATGCCTGTGAAGGACCATATAAAAGGAAAATATGTGAATGTAGGAACTGTTGGGGAGTCATCTCCTCCTAAGCCTAGCTGTGTGTGTTGTAACAAGCAGCATTACCTTGATGAGTGTGATGATTTAAAGGCAAAACCACATAAGGAAAGACTGGAGTTTGTACAAAGGAACTCTTTATGTTTTGGATGTCTGCGGAAAGGTCACTCGTCTAAAGATTGTCGTAGGAGGAAAGTTTGTCAAGTTTGTAAAGGTAGACATCCCACACTTCTACACAGGGATTCAGCCACTCAAGGCAAAGCAGAGCAGAAGTCAAATGACCGTCAGGCAAATGACTTGACTCAATCAGTAAAGGTCCATGCTAAGAGGGTACACGAGGGATATAAATCACCCGAGATAAAATTATCAGTCATTCCAGTAAAAGTACGTGACAGTGCTGGACAGCTGATTCAAACCTTAGCCTTCCTCGATGGTGGTAGCACAGCTACATTTTGCACAGAGGACTTGTTAAATAGGCTTAATTTTCAAAAAACTGTTCCAACACAGTTATCCATTTCTACAATAGAAAAGCATGGAATTCAAGTAGACAGTCTCATGGTGGCAGGTTTGGAAGGTTGCGACCCTGATGAAAATAATCTTATATCCTTACCTCCAGTATTTACTGTGAAAAAATTGCCAGTAGCAGAGGATGATGTCATGACCCAGGAAGATTTAAAAGAATGGCCACATTTGCAAGACTTAGAGATTACCACACTTAACTCAGAAATTGGACTGATGATAGGAAACAATGTGCCACAGGCTGTGGAGCCATGGGAAATTATACAAAGCCCTAAGGAAGGAGGTCCATTTGCAGTCAAATCAAAGCTAGGGTGGATAGTTCATGGGCAGCCCAAGAACCAAGGCTCTACACCTGTTAGAGTAAACAGAATCAAGGTGCAGGAGGTTAACTTGGATCAAATGCTAACACATATGTACAATCATGAGTTCTTAGATGTGAATTCAAAAGACAAGGGGCTCTCTGAGGAAGATAAGCAGTGGAATGTTAAGGTTGAAAACAGCTGTAGGACAACTGCCAGTGGTCATTATGAAATAGCTTTGCCCTTCAAGGATGGGGTGTCTACCTTACCAAATAACAAAATGTTAGCAGTTAAGAGGTTAGAAAGTCTTTGAAGAAAATTACTGAGTAATGAAAAATTTCATACTGACTATTGTACATTTATGTTAGATGTGATTAACAAGGGCTATGCAGAAAAGGTTCACCCTGAAGACAAATTTAAGGAAACAGGGGTGTGGTACATTCCCCATCATGGTATATATCATCACCAGAAGAAAGATCAATTACGCGTTGTGCTGGATTGTGCTGCTAAGTATAGGGGAATGTCTCTTAATGAAATTCTGCTTCAAGGTCCTGATTTAACAAATCCACTAGAAGATGTGATGCAAAGGTTCAGACATGAATCCAATGCTTTCATGGCAGATATCAGGTCAATGTTCTATCAAGTAAAGGTGCCTCCAAAGGACAGAGATTATATGAGGTTTTTGTGGTGGCCTAATGGAGACTTCTATCAGGATCCAGAACAGTATCGTATGACAGTTCACCCTTTTGGTGCAAAATCATCCCCCAGTTGTGCTAACTTTGCGTTACGCAAGACTGCTTTTGATCATAAGAAATATTCAGTGGAAACACGTCAAGCACTATTGGACAATTTTTATGTTGACGACTGTTTAAAATCAGGAAATGAAGAAGATAAGCTTGTTCATGTCGCACATGAACTAAAGGATCTCTGTGCCAATGGTGGCTTTGAATTAACAAAATTTGTAAGCAACAGTAGGAAGCTTTTGGAGTCATTCCCTTTGGAGGAACTTGTTAAAAAGGTGAAAGAATTAGATATAGGTTATGACTCTTTACCCATGGAAAAGGCTCTAGGTATGTGTTGGAATACCGAGTCAGACACCCTCACAATATCTATTGGGGATAAGAGTAAACCTTTGACCAAGAGGGAGGTGTTGTCAGTCATTAGTTCAATGTATGATCCACTTGGTATGGTAGCACCATCTCTATTGAATGGAAGGTTGATTATGCAGGAAGCTTCGAGGTTAAAACTTGGATGGGATGAAACAATACCTGAGCCTCTTCAAAGCAGGTGGTTCACATAGATGGATTCTTTGAATGAATTAACAAAGGTAGCTTTGGATAGATGCATAAAGCCTAAGGGATTTGGACCTGTTGTTTCTTGTCAGCTACATAATTTTTGTGATGCCAGTGAAAGAGGGTATGGAAGTGTGTCCTACGTAAGTATATGTAATGCAAATGGTGATGTCCACTGTGAATTTTTGTTTGGTAAGGCACATGTAACACCACTGAAGGCAATCACTATTCCAAGACTTGAGTTGATAGCAGCTGTGACTGCTGTTAAGGTTAATCACATGATAGTAAGGACAATTGAAGTAACAATAGAAAAGATAGTTTTCTGGACTGACAGCACCACTGTACTGAGATACATCAGGAATGATAAAACTAGGTTCCACACATTTGTGGCTAATCGTTTGTCTATTATTCATGATGGATCTCATGTGGATCAGTGGAGATATGTGGATTCTGCCCTGAATCCAGCAGATGATGCAAATAGAGGAAATCAGAGTGACCGTTGGCTCCGAGGTCCAGAGTTTTTGTACCAGGAGGAAGGTAAATGGCCTTGTGATCCTTCCGTGATGTCTGTAAATGATGGTGACTTAGAAGTTAAGAAGTTTATTGGTGCTAGTAATGTCTCAAGCAACAGTGACTCTGTAAAAATGCTACTACTGCATTATTTGATGCCTCTCTTTCTATCTTCTATCGATATTTCACCGCTGACTGCTCTTCTGAACTTGCTAACTGCATGCCTCCCCCCCCTCCGCTGCACGACTTTCTACTCATGCTCATCCCTATACTGTCCAAACCCCTTATGCAAGAGTTAACCAGCATCTTCACTCTTTCATCCCTCACGCTGGTAAACTCTGGAACAATCTTCCTTCATCTGTATTTCCTCCTGCCTACGACTTGAACTCTTTCAAGAGGAGGGTATCAGGACACCTCTCCTCCCGAATCTGACCTTGCTTTTGGCCACCTCTTCTGGTTCTTTTATGGGAGCAGCGATTAGCGGGCTTTTTTTTATTAGTTTTTTTGTGCCCTTGAGCTGCCTCCTTTGTTGTAAAAGGGCAGTGGCATGGTTGCTGCGCTTCAAGATTTTCTTGAGGAAAGGTAATGATATAACTAATAGTGGACCCCTAACTGTGAAGGATTTAGAGGAAGGAGAAAGAGCTATTGTTAAAGTAGTGAAAGAAGAAATCTTTGGTGAAGAATTGGAAACCTTGAGGAAGGGTGAAGCTGTGAAGAGAAAAAGTTCCATAATCAAACTGAACCCCTTCCTACATGATGGATTGTTGAGAGTAGGAGGTAGGCTTACATATGCTACAATAAGTTTTGATGCTAAACATCCAGTGATCCTTCTAGGCAGACATCATGTAACTATGATGATTACCAGGGACTGTCATGAGAGAGTAGGACACCAAGGTCGTCAACAAGTCTTCTCCTCACTTAGGGAAAGTTATTGGATTGTAAGAGGTAATGCTACAGTACGCAAGGTTATTGGAGATTCCATTAAGTGTCGCAGATATCAGGCACCTGTCATACAACAACAAATGTCTGATCTTCCTGATGGCAGTGTGCTCAGATCAGCCACCATTTACAAGCACAGGTATAGATTGTTTTGGCCCCTTCTACACCAAAAGAGGTCGTTCAGAAGTTAAAAGATATGGTGTAATATTTTCATGCCTAACATTAAGAGCTGTACACATTGAAGTAGTTGAGTCCCTTTCCACAGATTCATTCATCAATACTCTTAGAAGATTTATGGCTAGGAGAGGACAGGTTAAGTCCATCTATTGTGACAGGGGTACTAACTTTGTAGGTGCAGAGAGGGAGTTAAGAGAGGCCATTAAGGATTGGAACCAGTCTCGTATACATGGTACCCTCTTGTTAAAGAACGTAGATTGGAAGTTTGACCCACCACATGCATCTCACTTTGGTGGTGCATGGGAAAGACAGATCAGGACTGTGCGAAAGGTGATGAATGGAGTCATGAAGGAACAAACAATGACTGATGAATGTTTAACCACACTAATGTGTGAAGTTGAAGCGGTAATCAATAGCCGCCCCTTGTCAAATATTTCAGATGATTGTGATGACCCAAAGCCCTTGACACCTAACCTTCTACTTACACTGAGAGAAGGACCTTATATTGTTGGTGATATGACTTCAAAGGACATGTATAGCCAAAGGGGGTGGCGCCACATTCAATATTTAGCGGATTTATTTTGGAAGAGATGGAGACATGAATATTTACTAGCTCTACAGGAAAGACAGAAATGGCATGTAAAAGGTAGGAATTTATCTGTAGGTGATGTTGTGTTAATAATAGATGAAAATGTCCCAAGGTGTCATTGGCCATTAGGTCGAGTTGATCATGTTAAATTAAGTCAGGATGGACTAGTCCGCAGTGTAACTTTAAAGTGTGGAAACTCTGTTCGGAATAGACCTGTGTCTAAATTGATTTTTTTGTATGAAAATGATAGTATTTAAGTTGTAGAAATAAGCTTAAGATGTAATAAGTAGTACTATAGTGCTACCTCGTGTATTACAGCACTACCTCTTGGTAATGATTATACCTCATATGCTGGAAGTTATGCAAGGTGAAACAAGGAACTAGGTCAAGTTTTTGAATCGCTAGGAGGATTCAAAGGGGAGGGTGTAAGCGCCGCCCGAGCATTTCAAATTTGGCGCTTCGTTGTAGTGTACTCTGCAGTTTTGCAACGCTCATATATATGTAACTTGTATTTGTTATTTTGATACATTTATAATTTTACATGTTGTATGGTGGCCAGTTTGAGGTTACTTGTGTAATTTTTTGTCATGTAAGTTTCATGTGGATTTTGTGTGTTGTGGTGATCGCTGGGTAGGGGGTAGGAAAGAGCCTTGGAGGCGGCAGAGGTTCAAGACACTCGTCCAGCACGCCGCCGCTGTAGCCGGCCTCCACAAGAATGAGATAGCGACACCGTGCTATTGTTGTTTGTGCTTAGTGTTGCAAGATGGGAGAGGACTGGGAGGTGGATTTGGCTTGCAGGAGGTTGCTCGTTGAGGCATGGGAAGGGTTATAATCTTGGTAAGTGACCAACGCTGAGCCGGCATATTGGCTGATGTTTCATATTTATAAACGCCATATTTAGGGCATGCATTAGTGCTACTTTATTTGTGAGCCATACTGTGTGAGCCAAAGTGCCTATGTATTATGTATGTCATTGTGATTGTGAAAATATGTTTACAGAAACAAGTATACCCATGTCAGCTGTTTGGTGGAAGAATAAAGGCCAGTCTGACGTGAGGAGTTTCAGTTGTACCATTTGGAGGGAGTGGTCTCATATATATATATATATATATATATATATATATATATATATATATATATATATATATATATATATATATATATATATATATATTCTCAAAAGACAGTTCCTCTCTCTTTCTACACCACACTACATTCACACAACACACACACCTTTTCCCAAAATTCAAAATTCAAAATGGCTAACGAAAACACCGCCTCGTAGTCCCCGCCTGGGGGGGACCATAAATTCCCCCATAGAGGACTCCCCTTCTGGGTGCTGACTTGAGAGGTGTCCTGATAACTCCTCAAACCTCCTCCTTATCAATTTCTGCAACATTCGCAGTCTTCGTTCTAATTTTCATTCTGTGGAACACCATCTCGATCTCCTCCTCTAAACCTCACCTTCTCTTCCTCACCGAAACACAGGTTTCTGAGGCTACTGACAGCAACCTCTACTCTGTTCCCTCCTACTATCTCTATCCTAAATTTCAATCCAAAGCTGGATGTTGCACCTACGTGCGCAACGACATCACTTGCTCTCATGCCCACAACCTTGACTCTTCTGAATTTTCCACCATCTGGCTAAGACTTCATTGTCATTCTATTACTAAATACATCTGTGCTGTTTATCTCTCGCCTAACTCTACTAACTATGTAAAATTCTTTGACTATTTGAACTCTAAAGTGGAGCACATCTTGACTCACTCTCCCTCTGCTGAAATCTCCATCTTGGGAGATTTCAATGTTTACCACCAGCTGTGGCTTTCATCCTCTTTCACAGACCAGCCTGGTGAACAAGTCTACAACTTTGCTCTCCTCAACGACCTAGAGCAGTTGGTTCAGCACCCTACTCGTATTCCCGACCGTCTTGGAGACAGGCCCAACATTCTAGACCTCTACCTTACCTCTAATCCTTCTGCTTACTCTGTCAAACTGTTCTCTCCGTTGGACTCCTCCGATCATAACCTTATTTCTGTATCCTGTCCTATCGCTCCTGTACATCCTCTGGACCCACCGAAGAGGCGATGCTTCTGGCATTTTGTTTCAGCTCGGTGGGACGACCTGAGGATGTAGTTTTCCGATTTCCCGTGGAATGATTACTGCTTCCAGGAGAGAGACCCCTCTGTGTGTGCTCAGCGCATCACATAGATGATTGTCTCTGGAATGGAGGCATACATTCCACG